>NW_006399839.1:1315134-1327024 GCF_000299155.1 Elephantulus edwardii | reverse complement strand
GTGTGTCAGAGGCAGTGCGGTTAGTGCAGGATAGAGCAGGGTTTAGGGTTATTGTACATAGAGTCGCTATGAGTCGCAAACGACTCGACGGCACATAACAACAACAACAACAACAGCTCTTTTCATATCTCTCTCTTTCTCTGCCACCCCACACCTCCGCCTCTGAGCTTTATCACTAGGCCTGGACTCTCAAATTTAATGCTGTGGTGGTGTTGTTGTTGTGTGCCATCAGGTCGAGCACGATTCACAGCGCCCCTATAAACAAAAGATCTGAACCAAGTCCTGTCCTGTGTCATCTTCACACTTCCTGACACACAAGAACCCTTTGCAGCAGTGACCGTGTCAATCCACCGGGCTGAGGGTCTTCCTCTAAATTGTTGACCCTCCGCCCTTCCCAGCACCATGTCCTTCTCCAAGTTACAACATCTCTTAGCAACATGTTCAAAGTATGTGTGGCGAAGCCTCGTCATTTTTGCCTCCAAGGGCAATCTAGCTGTACCCTCTCCAAGACATATCTGCTGTTAGTTCTTTTGGCTGTCCATGGGATGTTCCGTGCTCTTCTCCAACACCACAGCTCAAAGATGCCAATTCTTTTTCTGTCATCCTTATTCTCTGTCCAGCTCTCAGATACACAGCTAGTAATCAGAAAGAATATGCCCTGAATCAGACACATCTTACTCCTCAAACTGACATCACTACTCCTCAATAACTCAGAAAGGTCCCTACCTGCAGATTTTCCCAGTGCAATGTGTCTATTTCCTGACTGCTGGTACCAAGAGTGTTAACTGTGGATCTAAGCAAGATGAAGTTATTGACAATTTCAATCTCCTCTCCATCCATCATGAAAAATAATTTCATAAATTTTAATACTATCTCAAATATATTTGGGTAAAAATCTCTTTTCAAATTATTTGCTTAAGTGAGATTTTTTTTGGCCAGGCAATCATTACTCGATCGAGGATGCTGGACAATGTTGAGGTTAAGTATAATCTCTCTCTAACTAATTATTGTCCCCTAATGATGCATCAATTTACACAAAAACAAGCACCAAAACAAGTAGTGAATGTGAGCCTATCTTTAAGGGTACTTTGAATTTGCTGTATTTTTCTGCAAATAACACGCACATGTACTATATTGCCAAACCCCCCTCATGCTTCCTATTCATGTGGTATTCATGGTGTGTATTTTGGTTAGTTATATGGGTAGAGTCCACTCTGAGCTGCGGAAAGAATTCATGTGAGAGAGAGCATCAAGTTCCCTGGCCCTCAGAGTAGACCAATGCCAAGTTAATCATGAAAATACATTCTTTATTAAAGCAGTAAAGGGGATTTGCTAAGTTAATTTCTTGCATAAACAAGAGTTCAGTGCCTCACTCTGATGGATACCGATGCCTTAACTCATAAATTCAGGTCTGTTCTCATTTTTTTTCTTGTTTTTGGTTTGTTTTTTTTTGTGGTCATAGTAAAACTTCACACTCATACACCATGGCCAGCAGCCTCTGTAGGGCATCTGATGTGAATGTGATCTGGGCGAATGTCAGTGCTTTAAGGAACTGGGATTGGGCTGGGGCAGAGATGTCCAGACTAGCCGGGGCCAGGACAGGTCTGCGTTAAGGAATAAAAAATAAAAAAAAAAAAAATAGAAAGAAAGGGGAAAAAAGAAATAAGGCCCCAGAGAGGAAGTGATACAGAGAATCTAAAGGTATGGAAGGAAAACGGAAGATTTCCTTCCTACTCATCCCAAGTAGAGGAATCCCCTTATGCATGAAGCAAGGAGAGAGAAGTTAGGACTTGCTTCTAGCACTCGTCCAAACCACATGTGAGGTCAGATCTGCTTATTAGCACTGGGTATGTCCCACTTGACTCTAATGTATGGTGACCCCACAGGCAAAGAAGGACTCCCTCTAAGGTTTTCCCAGGAGCTTTGGTGGCCTCGTGGTCAGAAACTGCGCTACCAAACCAAATGCTCATGGTCAGCCACATCAGGAAGTGACACCGGCCGGCCCCAGGCCAACTACAGTCTGCCCCGTTCTAGAATCTTCACAATTGTAGGGAAGCTCATGACTACTGTGTGTTTAAGAGAACCCTGTGCCTATTCACTGCCACTGAGTTGGAACAGATTGATAGCTGACCCTACAGTGGGGTTCTAAGACTGTAAACTCCACAGGAGGAGACTGCCCATCTTTCTCTTGTGGAGTTGTTAGTAGATTTGAACAGCCAAGGAGATGCAGGCTTTGAGCGTGCAGTGCAACTCCCTCCAGACTGGTGCTACCAGAGCCGCCTACCATTCCACCTACTGTTGCCCTTGTTAGGTGTCCTGGCCTTGACATCAACTCAGAGAGACCCTATAAACAACAGATCTGAACACTGTCCTGCCCTACACCATCTCCACCACCTCCAACACGCCCAGTGTTACAGTCACTGTGTCAATCCACCTCACTGAGGATCTTTCTCTGACCCTCCAACTTCCCCAGTATGAAGTCCTTTTGCAAGGAACGGCTCTTCCTGACAATATACCTAAAGCACGTGAGATGAACTTGTACGATCCTTGCCTCTAAGGAGCACCTTTGTTGCATTTCCTTCAAGACAACTTGCTTGTTCTTTTGGAAGTCCATGGGATAGTCAGTACTCTTCACCAACACAATTCAAAGGCTTCCATTCTTCATCTATCATCCTTATTCACTGTCCAACTTTCAGATGCACAGGAAGCAACTGACAGCTATGCCACCTTCCCACTTAGAGGACGCTGTGTCAGAACATGCACTTATTATGATCCACAGGTTTTCAGGTTGGGCAGTAAGCAGCCAGGCCTCTCTTCCTAGTCTTTCTCATTCCTTCCAGAACCATGTCACTGTGGCTGGCCCAGCCAGTATTTAAAATGCTGGTGGCATCACTATAAGCAGCAAGCTGCCACATTATGACAAGTGACTGGACAACAGGAGCGCTTGTGGCAAAGTCTGTAGGGAGATGCACCGTGAACAGAAAGGCTGAGCCTCCCCAGCCGTTCGAATCCAGCAGCAGCTCTGCAAGACAATGACAGGCACTCTCCTCCCATTTGATTTATAGTCACAGAAATCTGACGGAGGGGCAGCTATAAGTCAGTTCCAACTGGACAGAAAAGAGTGTGAGCTTTTAGGGTTTGGTTTTTACCCCCATCTATCTTGTCATTTTACAGTGATTTATATACACTGTTTCACATTATCCTTCATTTATACTGTATTTCATACAATCATTCTCATTATGTTTTATAAAATTAATAATCATTGAATGATGCCCACAATTACCCTGTCTTTCCAGATTCCTGATGTGTCTTTTTTTAAAAAAAGGGAAATTGAAAAATTTGTTTTTTTATTTTTATTTTAGTCATTTATTGCATACTTTGGATTTGTCAAATATTGTTCTTAAGAGATATAGACAAAACCCTCATGGAGTATGTAGTACAGTATTAACCTACTTTTCAGATGTGGACCCTCAGGTACAGAGAATTTAAAGAACTTAACTCTGGTGTGGAGTGGGCTGTAATTATAGCCATGAGTAATTTGGCTATAAGCAGACACGTGCTTACCACCGGGGCCACTGGGCCTCCACAGCTGCTTGCTGAATGACTGAATGATGGTCTTCATCAGGGGTAGGATGCTCTGGTGGCTTGGTGATAAAGAGGTGTACAACCAACGCAAAGGCAGGCGGTTGGAATCCCATCAGCTGCTCCACGGGAGAAAGGTGGGCAATCTCTTCTTGTGTGATTTACAGCCTCTCAAAACCCTTGCTGGGTCAGCTATGAATTGGTTCTGATTCTATACCACCACCTTCATCATCAGGGGCAGAATCAGAACTAGCAACAGACAGAGAAAAAGAGAACTCACAGCATGGTGGCCGAGTTGTTGATAGGGTGTTGCAGCCGAGCAGGGCTCCTCGTCCCTGAGACACTGGGAGAAATATTGAGAGAACCAAGGATTTGATAGGTTGAACACTGAGTCCCATTGTTTAAGACTTGAATGTGTGACGGAAAGAACAGCATCCCCTCCTGTCCCTGTAACAGGACAAGGGCCACAAATAGCAGAGGAAGACAGGAGGAAGCTGTGGGGTTTTCCTTGGGCTCTGCACACTGCGGAGACAGGATTGAGTGGGCGAAGCAGATGCCTGTAGCAGGTCCCACCAGGATATCTGGACGCCTGGGCCAGGAGATGACAGCATCTGGGGTGATCCAGAGATGTCACCGGGTCTCCTCCCCCACCTCAGCAGATGCCCAGATTTATTCTTTCCAACACATCTTCCTGCCGGTGCCTTTTCCATCTTGCTCCTTCTGGAATGACCTATTCTTATTTTACAATGCAGGAGGGATTATGAACTTGACCCATATTGGGTGTTTACTCTGGGCTCAGCTCTGGACTTGGCAGGGATCCTCTTGCTCAGTCTTTGCAACAGCAAACAACATCAATTCTACGATTTCCATTTTACAGAGGAGGAAAATGAAGACTACACCTTAGAGGTTCTATGGCTCATAAAAAGCAAAGCTACGACTTGAACCTAGGTCTTTCCTGACCAATCAGGCCTGAACATGCTGCTTTCCTGAATGGGTAGGCGTAGGGATCCTTTGATGCTTCACTGCTGGGGATCTAATGCTGCCTGAATGGACCAGCTGTCCATTTTGTGAAAACTGACATATTTTCCAAGACATGGGATCTCTGGTGCTAAGACTAAGAGCAGAGAAAATGTAACAGTTCCTCTTGCTTAATGGCAGAGAACAAGCTCTAAGAGGCGAGGACTCAGTCTGCTGCCACACAGCTTTCCAAGCTACGCCTTCACTCCACCACCATTATTACCATCATCACCATCACTGCTGCCATGATCACTATCCTCTTCATGTCATCACCACTTTCCTCCTAACTGTTATTACTGTCATTGTCATCGTGGGACAAACCTGCAAGAAAGAGACCTCGAATTCCTGACAGCTCTGCTAAGGTCAGAGTCAAGAAAGCCCCTTTATTTCTTATTCTCAGTGAGCTGAAACTGCTCAGCCGCTGGCCCCCAAGTGTTCAATCTGCATTTTGAAGGGCTGGAATGGGTCCTGGGACAACTTAGCTGAGGATCAAGGAAAGAGAGGGTAAGGGATCCTGGAGGAAGAAATAAATGCACCATCCCCAAGCAAAGGAGTGAAACAGAGGGAAAACAGCAGCCAAGGTGCTGGGCACTGAGCTCAGGACTCTATAAAGATCCAGCTCTTTTGAGCCTCTCAACAATCAGCACTTTCATTTGACCCCTTCTGTGTTTGCTGCAATAGAAGTCCAGAGACGTGGAATGATTAAGCCAGGGTCCTGCAGCAAGCTACAAGTGTGGCAAGGATCTGAGTTTTGCTTGTCCGACTGCAGGGCCACTCCCTTTGGGAACTGTCAAATCCACCTGAACCTGGCTTATACTGAAAGCCATCAAGCGCCTTTGTCAGCTGTAGAAAGAAAAGGTCAGGGAATGTGAAATCACCAAGGGTTCTTCTCTTGCCTCCTTCCATGGAGAAGGAAGCTGAGAACAGGGTGACTTATGAGACCAGTAGGAGGGCCTTGCTGACCAGAAGGGTTACAGTTAGCCCTGTAAATCTGACAGCATGCGGCAAAATCCCTTTCATTCAGAAATTCTACCTCTAGGCATGTCCTCAACAAAATGATTGTGCATTGTGGCAAAGTACTACAAACAACACATTCTATGAAATACTGCAGTACAGCAAAACCTGGACCCAGACCAAGCAACCAGCAAAAGGTGCTAAGGGCCCAAGACACTTATTCAGAATAGAATCTGAAAGAAGTTGCCGTAGTAATGTACCATCAAGTAAAAATTGACTTATAGGTAACCCTTCCGTGGCCTTTCAGACAATGATTCACATGGAAGGAAACTGCTCATCTTCCTCTGCAGAGGGGCTAATGGATTTGAACCATCTGCTTTTTGCTTGGCAGCTGAGCTCTTTAGCTTTAAGCCACAAGAGTTCCTTGAAAGAAGTTGCTGTTAAATACCAATGAGTCAGAACCAACTCATAGCTGACCCTCCAGCAGGTTTTCAGGGCAGTAAATCACACAAGAGGAGACTTCCCATCGTTCTTTCAGGGAGCAGCTGATGACTTTGAACTGCATGCCTTTGCATCGGCAGTGTGACTCCTTACCACTCAGCCACCAGAGGTCCCCGAAAGAAGAGGCAGTACAATAATATTTACTGTAATCTACAAAATTTAGGCAGGCTGCTTCTGTTTGTCACTGAATCCTCTGAATTAACCAAGGAGGTATTTTCATCCTTATTTAAGAGATTAAGAAGGTGAGGCTCAGAGTTGTTGTTCTATGCTGTTGAGTTGCCTGCGACTCATAGCGACCCTATGTACAACAGCTCTGAAGCCTACCCTGTCCTGAGCCAGTCTCACCGACTCTGACACACCTACCCCCTTTACCCCAGTTACTGCATCAACCCATCTCATCCTCGGTCTTCCTCTCTTGTGCTGTCCTTCCACCCTTCCAAGCATGATGTCCTTCTCCAAATATTGGTCCCTCTTTGGCCACGTGCCCCAAATATGTGAGAATATGTGCTTCAAAATCCTAGCCTTGGAGGAGAAACTTGGTTTCACTCTCTCCAAGACAGACCTGTTTGTTTTCTTGGTGGCCCATGGTATGTTCAAGATTCTTCTCCAGGAGCAAATGCATAACAGAGCTGGGATGGAAGAAATCCAGGTCTGTGCATTCAACAATCAATCAGGCCCTTCACCTCTCCTATCTTCTCCTCTCCTCTCCTCTGCTCTTCCCTCCTCTCCCCTTCTCTCTCCTCCCCTCCCTTCCCCTCTCCTCTCCTGCTAGACTCCCCTTGCTTCTAAAGGACCTAAGGAAGCCAGAGAAACATGTTCATGGCCATCCCTGAGATGGGGGAGCTAGTGGGAACAGGGACTCTTTGTTCTGTTGCAAAGAAAACAGCATAGTGGTCCCAAACATAGGCAAATAAAGGCAAATTTGTTATGGCCACTTCAGAGGAGGTGCCGCGGTTTGTCTGATTTGGGGAGGCAGTGGCCATGAACCCCTTGACATGGCTAAGGAGCAGCACAATTACTGTTCCACAGCCAATTCACACTGTTTTTAAAAGGCCAGCAGGCACAGGGAGGAAGCGAGCAAAGCAGCATTACAAATTCATTACAGAAACTAAGTGGTCCCATTTGTGCATGATGCAGGAGCCTGGGCTGCCGTGCATAGGGCCTAACTCCACTGTGCACACTCTGCCTTCTGCTCCCTAGTCCTGCCCAGGCCGCACCCCATGAGAGCAGAGGGGCAAATGGCTTTAAGATGCAGTAGGCCTTGGGGAGGTCACAGCCTGTGCCTCCCAGGCTCCCTAGTGCTCTGGGCATCCAGACTTTGTGTCTCAAGACGTCCCTGCACCCTTAGTCCACTGAGGGACTAACACAAGAGATAGCAGAGCCCAGATGACTGCTGCCTGGGCAGACTGGATTTGGGGGGATGGCCACAAGGCTGGATGAACCGGGAAGGCTCAGCTGAGAGATTAGGAGGCAGTGGCCAGGTGGGAATGACAGCTTTGGGCCACCTGCATCTGAGGTTCTGAAGAAATGGACCGAATCTACTGTTGCTTGGTGAGCTCTGGTGGCACAACGGTTAAGCCCTCAGTGGTGAGCTGAAGGGTCAGCATTTCAAAGCCACCAGCCACTTACTCTTCAGGAGACACATGGGGCGATCTGCTTCTGTAAAGATCTGTACTGTTGATGGATGCCATCAAGGTGACTAGGGTTCCTAGCAACCCTATAAACCCATGCTCTGTCCTGAGCTATCCACCCAGTCTCCACCACATTCGAGCCTGCTGTCACAGCCACCTGACCTGAGAGCCCTCCTCTCTTTTGCTGATATCTTACTTTGAAATTCAATGGGCAGTCCTATTGTGTCCCATAATGGTCACTAGGAACTGGAATCAACTTACTGTCCAAGGACTTTAGTTTGGGTTGTTGCAGAGGAGCCCTGGTGGTGCAATGTGTGGGCGGTGAGCTGCTAACTGAAAGGTCACCACTTTGAACTCACTAGAAGCTCAGAGGGAGGAAAGACTGAGGTTTGCTCCAAGTGTACAGCTGAGGAAGCCCTGGGGGCAGGGCAGATGGAGTCTCTAGGAGTTGGATTCAGCTCAGTGGCAGTGGAATTAGTTGTGTCACTGCTACGAGGTGGTGAAATTCTCCTCAGTCCGGCGACGACCTCTTCTGTGACTGGGGTTCCATGAGGCTCACAAGGTTTTTATTGGCTGGTTTTCAGAAGCAGACTGTCAGCTCTTTAAGAGTGTCACTGCTATGTACTAGTGGGTCAGAACTGACTCCTAACTGACCCTCCAGGAGGGTTTCAGAGGCTGTAAAGCACATGGGCGGAGCAACTGGAGGATTTGAACAGCAGGCCTGTGGATTGACAGTACAACTCCTTACCACTAGGCCACCAGATGGTATGACAATCAAGAGGTTAGATAGAAAAACACCAGAAAATTGGAAGTGCCTTTCATGAATCCAGGATGCATTTTTCCTTCCAAAAAGTGTCCTTTTCCAAAATGTAACTTGGGTGAATTTTTTTTTTCTACTAACAGCATTTAAAGAAAGTGGCACCACCTTTTTCTAGCATTAAGAACTAGTTTCATACCCACAGATGTCAAGGAAGCACTGTAAATGCCCAAGCCAAACTGTGTTTATAAGAAATGGAGGTGATAAAGGCTAAGAAAAGAGGCCCCCCTGTCCTCAAATAAGAGGGAGCCCCTGACTCATTTCTGGTGGGCATGTGTCAGGAGGGAACGCGGGATTAGAGTTGCCAGTTCTGCTTTTAAAGAGATACTGAGGATGTGCATTTTAATGGCACTCCCACCATCTACGGAGCTCTGGTGGCACGGCGGGTTTTGTGGTGGGCTGCTAACCCAAAGGTCAGTGGTGTGAATCCACCAGTGACTCCAAAGGAGAAAAATGAGGCATTTCTCTTTGTCTTGGAAACCTTCTAGAGTGTCACCATGAGTTGGAATCAACTTGTTGAATCAATAAGTTCAGATTCTGGTTTTCATTTTCCCCAATATATAAATCTTGATAACTAATTTTAAAATGTCATGAGGGTCAATATTTAAATGTTTTTGTTATGTGCCATTAGGTTGCTTATGACTCATAGTGACCTTATGTACAATAGCTCTAAACCTGCTCTGTCCTGTAACAATCTTATTTACTCTGACATACCTACCCCCGTTATTCTAGTCACCAAATAAATTCATCTCATCAAAGGTCTCCCTCTCTTGTGCTTTCCCTCTCCAAGGCCTGGTCCCTCCTTGCAACATGTCCAAAGTATGTCAAATGAAGCTTCAGGAACCTTGCTTCCAAGAAGCAGCCTGGTTTCATCCCCTCTAGGGTGAACCTGTTTGTCCTCTGAGCTATCCATGCCATATCAATACTCTTCTCCAGCACCACAGCTCAAAGGCATCAATTCTTGTTCTGTAATTTCTAATCACTGTCTAGCTTTCTGACACATAGCAAGTAACTACAACGATCAAAGCCTGAATAAGGTGCACCTTAGTCTCCAGAATGACACTGTTGCTCTTCAGTACTTTGGAGAGGTCTCTGATGGCAGACTTTCCCCAATGTAATTCGTCTTTTAATTTCCTAGCTGCTGGTATCAAGAATGTCGATTGTGGCGCTGTTAACAATCTCAAAACTAATTTTAAAATATGACACTGTTTGCATTTCTGAATTACCCTATGGCTCACTTTCATCACATTTAGGTATAGATTCTAGAATTTTCTCTAGAACCATGGAGAGTTCAGCAAAAGGTGAATGCAGCTAGTAGCTGCTCACAAGGCTTCAGTCATTAAAGCAGCAAAAGCTACTTGGTTATATAAAGCATTTCCCTCACTGCATAGACCCTGAAATTCACATTATTGTGATTTTCCCAATGAATTATATTTAATTCATAACTCTGTGGTTTTGAAATGTTACTTATACATGGTGAATGGGATCCTTATGAAGCTTGGAAAAGAGAAAGAAAAAAAAATCAGGATTCAAACTGAGTATCCTGCAATGACTTGAAGGCATAAAATATTGCCCAGACCTCACATTTGATGTATTAGTCTGTGATGGAGCCTGTTGTGAATGGCATTTTATGTATTTTCTATTCCAAAGAAGTTTATTTTCATATTACGATTGTAGAACTCTAGTTTACAACTTAATACTAAAATGTGAATTATTGCCTGGAGTAAAAATGTCAACCCCAAATCAAGCAACCCCCCAAATCAACCGCGAATGGTCTTTTTTATTATTATTAACCTATTTTGCTTATTACAACTTCATTTTTCTTCTCTCCATTTATGAAGTTACCAGCGTCTCTCAGAAAACATCAAAACCAATTTCTTCCCGAATGCTTTCTTTTTGCCTGGTATTTTTCCCTCATAACTTCCCTCCTTCCGGATCTGATTTAATTAGGATTCGCTGTATTTCCTCGAGTGTGATGTCTGTCCTCCCTGGAGACGGAACATTTCATATTACTTCCCAGGAAGTAATGGTGCACATGGCCATCGGTCATCTATGGAGAGTCCATCTGCAGTTTTCTCAGCAGAGTGATGTGGTGATTTGTGTGTCTGTTTATCTGGTACCCACCCGAGAACAGCTCTAGGCGGAGTGCTGTCAGACCTGGTTTTTTGGCGGCTGTCATGAAACCACACTCAAGTCTGAGTGGTTTGAAGACTTTTTAAATATCAGGACAATAGTTTTCACATAGTTGTTGTGTAAATGGGGGGGGGGAACACCAAAACTACAACGAAGCACCAAGAAAACGAGAGACCTGGAAGAGATGTTCCAGCTTAGTGGGCATACAGAGTTTGAACATTCAGTAATGATTGCTGAGTGCTGTTGAGTTGACTACAACCTGTAGTGGCCCCTATGAAAAAGAAGTCCGCACCGTGCCCTGCCCTGAGCCACCCTCATGAGCTCTCATACGCTGGAGCCCGTTGCAACAGACATTGTGTCAATGCATCAAGTTGAGAGTCTTCCTCTCTTCCTTTGGCCCTCCACCTTTCCCAGAAAAATGGCTTTTTCCAAGGACTATAAAAATTAAGAGCATGGCCTTGGGATCTTACTCATTCACTCATTGCTGCTGAGTTGGAACCTACTCTTAGCTAACTCTCTGATGAGTTTCCAAGGCTGGAAACTGCCTGGAAGGAGACAGTCCACCTTTCTCCTGAGGAGGTGCTGGTGGGTCTGAACATGTGGTCCTTGGGTTGGCTGTGCAGCTTCCTACAGGCCATGCCAGCAGGGGCCCCTCTGGAAATCTCAGGACACATGAAACATTTGAAGGACTGTGCATAATATGCTTTTCCCAAGAAGGAAACTCAGTTCCACTTGGGGAGAAGGTGGCTTACTATTGCTTTTGTTTGGTCAATAAATCTTCATAGCTCTTTGGTGGGTATAGGAGTTTCAAGATCAATCAAGATATTTTCAGTCTCTAATAGTTTAGTTTGCCTAGTGGAGAGAAAATGATACTACCAAGCCAAAGGTGGGTGACTTCTAGTCTGTGGCCCTCAGGCCTGTTTTTCAATATTTTTGTTAAAACATTCTTCTAGGTCGTATAGCCCTGGTGTGTGCACTTGCTGTACAGAGGTAACTTGTGGTCGCTGTGAAGCTGAACTCTGTGACACTGATGTGTCAAATGAGTTAACGGTTACTCATGGCGGACAGTATTGGGTGGTGTTCCCTGATTAAAACAAGCTTGGAAGCAGGAGTGGCATCCACTTCCGAAATAGCTTACCTCCAGAAATCCTATGAACCTGGAGAAGGGATGAAAGTCACGCAAGTGTTGAGGACTTTCGTTCATAGGGTCGCTATAAGTTGCCTATGACTAGATGGCACTCAACAACAACAACAA
>NW_006399839.1:1243652-1312264 GCF_000299155.1 Elephantulus edwardii | reverse complement strand
TTGGCGCAGGATAGAGCAGGGTTTAGAGCTGTTGTGCATAGGGTCGCTATGAGTCGGAAACGACTCGATGGCACATAACAACAACAACAACTAGAGTTGCCACGAGTCACCATTGACTTGATGACACATAACATCAACAGGGAGCTCCGTTACCAGAAGAGCATGTGCTCAGGCACTTACTTTCACCAAGTCCCAGAATTTAGGCAGGAAATGGCCTGATTTTGGCTCTCTAATGTTTGGTCCTTTGAACAAGCCAGTTACCCCTCTCCACCCTATGCTGTGAGAGCTGGCACCTTTCTCTTATTCCCAGTGGAGTTCAACCAATGGGCAGAGGTAACAGGAGGGAGTGGGGGGAGTCTTTAGTCCCCTAGTCTTTTCCTGGCCTTTGAAAGTGTTTCTGTTGTACACAAGGTCGCTCTGAGTTGGAATCAACTCCCTAGCACTGAAGAGCAATAGGCTATTGGTATTTCAAATAGCAGGTCAGCAGCAGAGGCAAGTTTTTGCAGGACTTCCAAAGCAAGACAGGCTAGGAGGAAAGGTCTGGTGGTCCATTTCTGAAACCAGCCAGTGAGAGCACCATGAACCACAAGATACTGTGGGAGTTTCAAATTCATTTACAGGGGACACATCATCGGGAGGGACTAACCCCCGGAGAAGGACTTCCTCTTTGAGGGGAAGGGCAGAGAAACCCTCAAAGATGAACTGACACAATGTCTGCATCACTGGACTCAAACATACCAGCAACTCTGCTGACAGCAAGGAGCGAACAGTGCTTGGATCTGTTACTTATGGGACCTCTGCAGGTCATGAGTTGAAGCTGATTTCATGTAAACTAAAAATCAAGATGGCAGCTTAATGGTAGATAATTGCACTGCCAACCCAATGGTTCGAATCTACCAGCTGCTCTGCAGGAGACAGATGGACATTCAACTCCCACGTGATTTATTGCCTCTGGAAACCTACTGGAGGGTCAGCTATGAGTCCATTCCTACTCGACAGTAGACAACAATAATAAAGATGGTGACACTTTGTTGCACGCTTTGGGCATGTTGTCAGGAGTGCCAGTCCTTGAAAAAAGATGCCATGCTTTAAAATGCAGAAGGTCAGAGGAAGAGAGGAAGACTCTCAACAAGCTGGACCGATATAATGACTGCAGCAATGGGCTTGAGCCCGATTAGTGAGGATGGAGCAGGACAGGCCAATGTTTTCATCTCTTATGCAGAGGATTGCCAGGAGACTGATTAGACTAGCAGATAAGGCACCTGAAACTGAGCCTTCGTATTGGGAATCACAGAGGAGGGATAGTTGCAAACAGACACTAGTGATTAGAACGTGGAATGTGAGAAGTATGACTGTAGGAAAACTGGAGAAGACCCTGGATCAGAAAGATTGACTTGGTGACTGGGGTAATGTGGATAGGTGTGTTGGAGACAGACTGGCTCAAGATAGAGCAGGGCTCAGATCTGCTGTATGTTGGGTTGTTATGAGTTGCAAGTGACTTGAAGGCACATAGCAACAACATGAGGTGTAGGCACCTCAACAAAGACAACACTCAACAATATCAAGTCTCCACTTTGCAAAGTTTGTGGAACCATAAGAACTGTGCATCCAGGGATTGTGCAATGCAGTCTTAATCTATGGGTAAAACGTCATTTTCCTGGCCTTTAAAAATGCTTGTCAAAGCATTTAAAATGTCTTACTGTTAGTTAGACATCTACAGAAAAATTCAAAAGGGAAGGGGAAAACCATTCTTAAGCACACTGAAATTTCAGGTGTGATAAATACGAGAATCACTTTGTTTCTTTTGTAAAAACAAAACAAAGCAGAAATAGCTTATCAGTAGTAGTGTGAACAATCCCTGCTTTGCTCCAAGCAGTGTGTCCAGGCATCTTGCCTACGCCGCGGTGAATCACGCTGTTTTCTAACACTGGATCGGCATCCAACATTTCATGCCTTGTGCTTTCAAAGTCATGGAACAGCTCCCACAGCCCCTGAAATGTGAAGGGGCTTTGTTTTCTGTCCTTTCTATTTATTCCTTTGCCAGCGTTACTTCCTCTGGGACACTTCTCTGTTTTTTGTCACTTATGTCGTGAAGTTTGCCCTCAGCCCCAGTACTTGCACATGCAGAGTCTCCCCCATGTCACAGCGCCCACGTTTCCACCATCCGCTAGCTGCTTTATAGTTCCATTTATGTTCAATGAGAATTTCCCTTCCAGCATTACCAGCATTTCTTTGCTGTACTTTCATCTTTGCTGTTCTTTCATCTTTCTTGATCAAGTCCTACTTTTTTAAAAACAAAACAAGAAAACGTAACATAGCTTCCTGAATGGGAGGCTGGGGGGCAACAGAGCTGCATAATTTGCCATCTGTGCATGAACTGCTAGGAGATAGGTGGTGGTCAGGAGTCAACTAACTTCGGAAGGAATGATGTAACTGGTCACTGATTATAATGCCCATCTGTCATTTACAAAGTGATTGGCCAGCTAGCAGCCGAGCCTGTACTTTATGCAATTACTTATAGTTAATATACCGTGGCAACAGAAAGTTGAACCATGTCATTGGGGAACTGGTATTATTTAAAATTAATGATAGCTGAAATCTGAGTACGATGGGGTTGTGCATGGCAGGACCTGCCTGTGCTACAACTGAATGCTCACATGCATTGTCCTAGTAAACTGGAAACCCTTTTAAGGCAGGGCCCAGACCTTGTCTGCGTTTGAGTCCGGAGTATCCAGCCCAGAGTCAATACTTGAGAAACAGTCACTGAGTGAATGAATGAAGTTCTTCCCCCAGAATTCCACATCCTGAGAGAGGCGTAGAGACCCGAGACCAGAATTCAGGAGATCTAGACTCTTGGTCCTTAGTTCTCCCATCTATCAAGTAGTATAAAGGGTTAAAATGAATTTATCTCTCCCCTCCCTCCAAAACAGATCCTTGGAACATTTTCCCTAAAGAAATTTTTTTTTGTTTAGGAAAAGATGTTACAATTGTTATCTCAGAGAAGAGCACTAGATACTCTGTCTCCTTTCTGAAATTCACAATTCCCTTTAGCACTCTGGAGGCTCTTAAGTGTTACTGTAGTTACTGTTAGGTGCCTTTGAAACAATTACAACCCATATTAACAACAGATTGAAACCTTGCCCTGCCCTGCGCCCTCTCGATCCACCATACTCAAGGCCACTGCTGTTGTCACGTGTCAACCTCATGATTCCTTACTGCTACAGTCATGTGACAATTGAACTCATGAAGGTCTTCCTCTCTTTGACTGGCCTTCTCCTTTCCTCAGTGCGGTGTCTTCTTCCAAACACTGCTGCCTCCTGTTGGCTTGCACTAAGGTTCTGAAAAGCCCTCTAATAAAAATGGCTTTTGTTTTATTTCAGGCAAACTCTCCAAGATTCACTTGATCTTGAGCCTCTCCCAAATTTCCCCACCTTCCATCATGGCATCATTTTACAGTCAACACGGCTGCTATTCTGTAGAACACATTTGTGAACCAAACATTCTAGTATAAATGAACCAAGGCAGCTATGGTGACATAATGGATAAAACCGCTCAACTGCTAACAGAATGGTCAGAGGTTTAAACCCATCAGCAGCTCCAAGAGAGAAAAGAATTGGCAATATGCTCTTGTAAAGATTTTTCAGCACAGGATGGTCTATGGGGTCACTGTGAATCGGAACCTACTCAGTAGCATGTAACAATGATACAAAACCAGGCTCAGATACAGCCAACCACGAGGAGGCTCCACCAGGCAGTGTTCTGTTTTGTTGTACTTAAAGTTTCTAAGTACCTAACAATAGTACTTTTCAAGGATACCTGGTGGCCCAGTGGTTGTAGTTCCTTGTGCGAATCAAAAGGTGAAAGGTTCAAACTCCCAAATCACTCCAAGTTATTGGAGAACAATAAGGCTTTCACCTTCAGGAAAGTCTCACTGCCTTGAGAATGCTAATGGGGTAGTTCTACTCCGCCTTCTAGCTTCACTGGGAGTTGAAGTCTATCTGACAGCAATAGGCAAGCACTTGTTGATTTTGGCATTTTTTGGTTCTTAGAAAGGGAGCTCTGCTGACCTAGTTCATAGCGAGTTGTGCTATTAACCTAAAGGCCACAGTTCTAGAATCTATGGAAATCTTTTGTCTTTGCCTGGCCCCTGGGCAGAAACACAGCGCAATGCAAGTTGGCTAGAAGAACACTGTCTATATCTTCCTTTGAAGGAGGCATGTTGCGACACGATCACAGGAACTGACACGATGCAGAGCTCCCTCCATGCACTCCGCTGCCTTCACGGACCTGGGGCTCCTCTGACGGCACTGGGGCCTGGCACACGTGCCACACACGTGTGTGCTCCAGACAGCTCCCTCCGATCTCAGACACTATTCCCAACTTGAAATAAGGCCTTGTGCACATCCATGCTTCCATCATGGATTGCTGACGAGATTCACCCACTGTTGCTGATACAACTTGTTATTACGGAGAAGACCATCTGGAAGGAAAGTTAGGTCGGGCTATATTTTTTAAGCTCTTTAAATGACTTGAAAAAAAAGGTTTACATTTTCTGTGACAGCCTGTATATTACTGGTAGTAGCAGCTGTTGAGTTGAAGCTGGACTCGTGGTAGCCTCATGAACAATGGAACGAATGCTACTTGGTCCTGTACCATTCCCATGATTGGCCAGCGACTAGAACACCACAATCTGTAACATTTTCACTGACTGATTTCCATAAGTAGATCTCCAAGCCCTTCTTCCTAGTCTTTCTTAAGTTAGAAGCTCTGCTGAAAATTGTTCAGCACCATAGCAACACACAAGCCTTCACTGAAAGACAAGAGGTTGCTGGACAAGGGAAATGGACAGTCCAAGCACTGAACCTGGTTCTCTCAAGTTGGAGAATTCACTGACCCAATAATGACACGTGTGTGTGTGTATACATACATACACATATACATATATGTGTGTGTGTGTGTGTGTGTATATATATATATATTTCCCCTTGTGTCATTATTTGTTTTCAGAAGTTACATCTATCCTTAAAGATGACTTTAGTTGAAAGATACAGGGACATTCTTATGCCATCCCTTATACAATATCCTGACGGAGAAAATACGAAAGTTGTCAAATATTTCCATTTACTTGCATCCACAATCAACATCCAAGGTAACAGCAGTCAAAAAAATCAAAAGCCTTTGGGAAAACATGCTGTCAAAGGCTCTGGGAAACTCTGCTGTCACAATGCTAAAGAGCAACAATGTCAACTGAAGGAGGAGGGCACACCTGATGCAGGCCAAGCCTTTTTAATTACTTCCTATGCATCTGAAAGTTGGACAGTGATTAAAGATGACAGAAGAAATGGTGATACACTTGAGTTATGGTCTTGGCAAAGAGCACTAACTATCCTATGGATTGCCAAAAGAACAAACATGCTCAACTTGGAAGAAAGACAACCAGTGTGCTCCTTAGAGGCAAGGATGATGAAATTCCATGTCACATAACTTGGGCATGTTGTGAGGAGGGCCTGGTCCCTGGAGAAAGACTTCATGCTGGGAAAGGTGGAGGGCCAGGAAAAGAGAGGAGGACTCTCAACGAGATGGACTGACACAGTGACTGTAACAATGGGCCTGGGTGTATCAGAGAAGGTGAGAATGGCACAGGACAGGGCGAGGTTCAGATCTGTTGTTCACAGGGTTGTTATAAGTTGACTGAATGGCACCTAACAACAATAGCAAGAAGACTCAAAGGTTTGCATTTTGCTCTGAAGTGGTAATCAAGGATAGCTGAGGAGGTAGGAGATGAAAAAGGGAGGTGGTCACGGTAGGGTGGTTAAGGATGGAATTCACAACACAGTTAGGGATGGGCTGATGATGTGAGATAGGGTTCAAGAGGACTAGTTTTAAGGGAACTATGGTGGTGGGTTTTGCATGCTGGTTGCCATAGCTTTTCATGCCCCAGAGGAAGGGAAGCAGATACACTGGTGGCAGTTGCAGGGTGCTAAGAGAGACATAGGTCAATGAGTGTGTTGACTTTTCTGAGATCTACATGGGTCTGTGTAAGTGCATGAAATGTAATGTGGTCCTTTAATCCTCAAACTTACTTCTGAGCCAATTTTTTCCCTTCAAGAGAAATTCTTACTAGGCTTTTCCTACATGTTCACTTGTCAGATGGACAGAAGTTGTTTAAGTTGTAAGGCCACCTTGACAATATGTGGCCAACAATAAAAATGAGGATGAAGTACTTTTCCCACTAAAATGCACTTGCCAAGGTGGGTGGCTTTGAAAGTCGTGTGGATTGAAAGGGAAAAATCTTTAAGATCTTGGCCCCTGAAAAAAGTCGTAAGTTGCTAAGGAAAGTCTTAATGGTTTTGGTATGACCCAGAAATGGAATGGGAATGGACACAGCCAGGGAGAAAGTAGGCTGTCAGGAAGGTCATCCCAAGCACTTAACTGGTCAAGCCAACAGCCTCACGAGTTTGGTTAGGCATCTGACCCTTCAAATACAGACAAGTCCTGATTTATGACATGTTTGAGTAATCTGAAGATACTGGTTGGGTTCCACTTCCTAAAAGGGGACATTTCAGGACAGAGCGGAATAAGCTACTGACCCTCTGGTTCTCTCCTTTCTTCTTGTTCCTCTCTTGTCTGATAACATCGAGCCTCTTCTACCAGGAAGTGCTTCCCGACCCTCAATGCCCAGCGTCAGCTTGCAGGTGAGTATGTATGGGGCAAAGCAGAGCTGGGTTCACAGTCATGGCTGGTCTGAGGTTATTTGGACCATTCCAACCCTGGCAAAGGAGACTTTCACGCAATGTGACCCAGCCCAGGTGACTCAAGTCCTACTTTGGGGTTTGGCATGAGAGTCTCAGTTAATAACATAATGCTATTTTGCCTTCCATTTGCCCAGCATTGTTCTTTGACCACAGCCCCTTGGGAAAGGGTAATTGTTAGGATTTGGCTCTTTGTGGTTCCCAGTTTATAAACCTACTGCAGGCAAGTTGCTTCTTAGTCACGCCAACCTTACCAGGACACAGTATAATTTCTCCATAGTGTTTCCGAGGCTGTCATTTTTTATAAAAGCAGACTGCTATATCTTTCTTCTGCTGAGTGGCTAGCAGGTTTGAACCCCTGACCTTTCGGTTAGCATCCAAGTGGAGATCCTCTCTGCTCTAGTGGCCTACAGTGGCCTATAATGCTCTTACAGTTTAAGAAGCTGTGCTGCAATCTGAAAGGAGCACCATTTGAATCTGCCTGCTGCTCCATGGGGCCAGAGGGCCAGCTATGGGTTGGTTCTGACTTGACGGTACACAAGAACAACAATTACATCCCCAGAGAACTCTGGTGGCATAGGCAACCGGGAGTTCTGTTGTTAGTTCAAAGGCAACAAACACCTCTTGTGCAACTGGAATCCAGGCCGTCTCCTCCTGTGTGATTTGGAGAGTCAACAACACATTGGTTCTGACTCAAAAGCAATGAGCTCCATGACTAAGCGCATCCCCAATTACACAGGTATCCAATGGCTAGGGAGAGGGGAGCGCATCATTTATTTGAGGGTTAATTATGTACAGATGGTTTATAACCATCATCTCTTCCGATCCTTCTACATCAGCTCTGTCTGAGCAGCATTTTAATGATCAAACAAGGCATCAACTGTGAAGATGGTACCTGGCTGGACAATTCTGTGGGCACAGAGAGGAATATACAGTGGTGGTATCCAAAAGAAAAGTGAATTTCCATTCTTGCTGGTTTGCAAAGGACGGCAAAAAAAGTTCAAGTCTGGGCCTCCTAAGTACATCGTTTTTCCTGGACACAACCCATCTTCTTCAGGGCAGCTTAGTCCTGGCAGCCTCAAGTTGGCACCCAGCTGAGCATGAAGGGAGAGGAACAAAGGGACAGACTCCTGAGCCATCCTCAGCTGTTCCTCTCCACGCTCTTACAACACCTTTGGCGAGGAATCCTTCCCAATCCCCTCACTCAGTGTCTGAAAGTCGGATTAACCAGACCACAGACTGACTCATGGGCCCTGGCCCTGAGGGAATTTCTGCAAAGGTGGAACAAAGAGAGCATTTTGGGTTTTCGTCGGGTGTTGTACTTCATACCACAATGTCACCTGGAATTGACACAATGTCTTCTTGTCATGAACTGAGAAAGGAATAGGCTATGGATTGGCAGCTTGGGTGAGAACTGGGTGGAGCTTGGGAATATGGCCTGGCAGGGGTATTGGTGGGTGGCGCACAGGGTAACTGCAGTGCTGTTCTGAGTATCTCTCAGTTCAAAGGATACGAGGGCATTGTTACTTTTCTAGTTCTTCCTCTTCCAAGTCACTCCCGGCATCTGAGAAATGCCTTTCAATTTCTCCTTTCCCCTATTGGGCTGGTTGTTTAGAAGTTTCTCAGAAATGAGTTAAAAGTCTCATGCTGTGATAGAGCCTTTATCTTCCATGTGGTGGGGAAAGAGGTGGAACTCTTCCTGCCTTTGATGGTGTTGCTTTGGAAACCTTGACAAAGACCACCAGTCTGTAGAATGCAAGTCATATGGAGACAGTTTGGTGTGGAGGCTGAGTAGTTGGGTTTAACAGAACTTCCTCTGATGATGGAAGTGTTCTGCATCTCCACTCTGGTAGCCCCTCACACATGCCTCACCCTTGGATATTTGAAATGGAGCTGGTGCTATCGGGAGTGAAGGCTTTTCATTCCACGACTTAGAAGTTTTAAATGGCCACATGTGGCTAGTGGCTCCTGCACCGAGTAGTGGCTTTTTAGAATGTCAATGTCAAGGACCCTGAGCCTGCCACTTTGTAAGCTGGCCTTGGGAAAGCTGTTTCACCATTCAGAGGCACACTTTCCTCACCAGTAAATGAGGATTAAAACATGACATCTGCTTTGTCATTTCAATGCGAGGATTTAAATGGGGTAACTTGTCAGAATGCTTAGCACAGCTGCTGCTACCTAAACTTTCAGTAAATGCTAGGGAAAAGGATTTGAAGAGGGAGGAGACCATGGTGGTTTAGATAGAAGAGATGCTGTTAGTTGTTTACTGAACTGTCACTCTGTCCACTCATCCTTGGAAAGAGAACTCCAATGTTTCCGGATAAGGCTACACAGACAGACCAACTATTATTCATTTCTTTTCTCTTTTTACCTCCTACAAGTCAAGGAAGGTGGTGTGCACATGGCAGTGGAGAAGGTGACGATCGCTGAAAAGCGTATGAATTCCATGCACATCCATGTTTATTTCTGCATTATTCACAATATAAAGAGATGGAAGGAACCCGAGTGCCCATCAACAAATGAGCAGATAGAAAAACTATGGTATATTCACAATGAAAAACAAGGAACTCACAAAATATTACACAACATGGGTGACCCTGGAGGACATTATGCTGAGAGAAATATCTCAGTCACAAAAAAGGCAAATAGTGGATAACACCAGTGATACAAAATAGAACTGACATGAGGGTTGGGGGGAAACTAAGAAAAGAGGGGATAAATAATCAACACTGCATTGGAAAAGATGAAGGAAAGAAGTGTTTCAAAGGAATATATGATTAGGCATTACTGGTCTGACAACAGTCCAGAATAAGAGGTGCATAGAAAAGTGGGCTCAGAGGCAGGTGGCGCGGAGGGAAGAAATTATGCAACAGTGAATGAACTGTTTTTTAAAAAAGTGAACAGGGGTAGGGTGGAAAAGTGAAACAAGGAATGAATGAAAATTTAACTTTTCTGTAAATGTCATTAAAATTACAATTAAAAAGAACTGATGTCTTTTGAGGGGGAAGAATTTGCATTTTTCTTGAATATCTATCTATCTACAAGTTCGTTTTACTTTATATCTCAAGGATACCATCCTTTTTTTCATATCCCAAAGTTTTATAAATATTCAGGAACTCATTTTAATACCCAAATTAACGGGCTTTTACACTTGGAAACGATCCTGAATGCAGTCCTGTTCTAAACCCCTCACCTTCTTACAAAATAGTCCAAATTTACACAGCAGAGCAGGAAATGGAATTCATGACTCCAGATTCCCAGAATAATCATTTACTCAAAAGTAGTGGATTACACAGGGCCAAGGGGAGATGGGGATCCTTGGTGCCACCTTCGACGTCTGTTGACTATAGTTGTCTGATATTTTGAACAAAACCTCACGTCTTGCCTGTGAGAAACTATTAGGATTATTGTTGTTGTAAACTGTTGAGTTTGAAACTACTCATACGGGGAAGAGACTGCTCATTTTTCTTCTGTGGAGCAGCTGGTGAACTCAAACTACCTGCCTTTGAGTTGCCAACCCAACTCCTTTCCACTAAGCCACCAGAACAATACCTTAGGTTTTATGTTAATGCAGAAGTGTAACCTGGGCATCCTTAGAGGAAAGGACATTGAGCATATTGTCAGGAGGGGGCAGTCTTTGGAAAAGAAAACCATGCTGTTAAAGGTCAGAGAAAAAGAAGACCCTCAACGACATGGACGGACACAGTGACTAACAATGTGCTCAAGCATACTGGGATAGGGCAAGGTTCAGATCTGTTGTACATAGCATCTGTTAAGAGTTGTAGTAGTCGATGTGATGGCACTTAACAACAACATTGTGTTTCTAATTCTCAGTGACTGGCAGATAGTAGGTACTGCACAACATTGCTTTAGCCTTCCAACACAAACCCAAAAGTACTGTCATTGAATCAGTTCTGACTTTGTTGGACTCCAGAGGCAATAAATCTCCCTGTGGAGTGCCTGATGGATTTGAACTGCCAACCTTGCAATTAGTTGCTCAATACGCCTCTAGGGTTCCATACAACATGATATGATGATAGGATATGATATGCGATACAATATGGTATAGTACAATATAGTACAACTTGTTTTGTTCTCCCATTCTGCTTTCCATGGAAATCTCAAGGTAGAAATACATTCTTTTTTCTAAGAACCGTATCTTTCTGAGTCAATCAGAATCCAGTTTAGTGTTGTCTCACGTGGTGGGAACCCCACTCTACCTGGTCCTTTGATTAACAAAACAAAGCAAGAGTTGATTATAAAAGAGGAATTCCCCTGTTAGCCAAGTCCCTGGGACTGTAAGTCACTAAAATACCTTCTGACACAGTCGATGAACTTCTCTAAACACCCAACTCACACCCACAGAATAACTCACTCATCTGGTTCGCTGGTCTCTGGAAAGACCTGAATAATTGAAATGTAATTTCCCTCATGGAGTTAGGTGGAAGGTACCCAATGCTGAGGCCTGGAAGACTTGGAAACATGCATTTCCCATTATGCTGTCTCCTAAATATCTGCATTTGTGCATTAAAATAGAACAGCCTTGAATATCTATTGAGCAGTACAAGGGATCCTAACCTAACACAGCAACTCAATTTCTCCTGGTACCTCAGGGGGGATATTATTTATTTTTTTTCTTTGTCCTATAACAACTCGTAAAATGGGGAAATGGTTTAATATACAGAACATAATGGAATTGTTTTCAAAGTGACCAATTTTCACAATGTTTAAAAATTACATAGAGCTCCCAAGCACAGATCCAATATCCTTTGACACTCTGGGAGGATTATGGGGAATGTCGCTAAGTGTGGCTTGGGTAATGGTCCCCTGTGTCTCCCTGTAGAGCTGCGATGCAGCTGGGCCTGGGAGAGAATCAGGAAGCCACCACCTGGAGCTAGGAGGCAAACACTTACTCGGGTGGTTTGGTAACCCCTAACTGTCCCTCCAGGAAATCACCTCGTCACCATGCAGGTACTGAATTTCACTCAAACCCTTTCAAAGTCCCAAGCATTAAATGTGGTCTTGCTTAGCATTTTGAGCCAATTTTTAAGCATCACTAAGGAAATAAAGGTGACAAGCAAAAAATGCTTGGGATCACTGGGTAGTATGAAGAGTTTCCATGCTTGGCTCACAAGTGGAAAGGTCTGAAGTTTGAATTCACTAGTGCGGAGCCAGAAAAAAAGTCTGGTGATCTATAACTGAAAACTCAGCCTTTGGAAACTCAATGGAGCACAGTTCTCCTGACACACGTTGAGCATATGGCAAATGGCTTTGTATTAAATGCCTAGAACACAGCGCCTTGTTGTTAGGTGCTTTCAAGTATGACTCACAGAGACTCTATGAAAAACAGATGTGAACCCTGTCCTATCCTGTGCCATCCTCACCTCTCTGACATACACAAGCACAGTGCCGCCATCACTGTGTCAGCCCATCTTGTTAGGAGGTCTTCCTCTCTTTTACTGACCATTCATCTTCCAGAGCTTAATGTCCCCTCCCAAGGAATAGCCTTCAACATGTCCAAAATAGGGGATTGGAAATTTCACCATTCTTGCCTGTGAGGAGCCCTCTAGCCACACCTTCTCCATAACTGTCAGTTCTTTCGGCTGTCCAAGGAGTACTCAGTCTTCTTCTCCAACACAACAAAGGCATCAATTCTTCTTCTGTCATCTTAGTCACTGCCCAATTCTCAGAAGTATAATAAATGATACACAGCTATGTTATCACTATAATATTCATTAATATTAATATAATTATTAATATAGGATATTAATATATTCATTATAATATTCATGAATAGCATTAACACGTGTTATTTGCTGTAGTTACATGACATCAATTCAGCTCTAACTCACAGAGATCCTGTATATGACAAACAGAAGTTCTCCTAGATTCTGGACCCCTCGTGGAGTATCTGCTGTGTGTAATGCAGCCACTGTGTCAATCCATCTCACCGACGCTCTTCCCTTTCCAAAACGCCTGTGTGTAATGTTTTGTTTTCAAATAACAGTTCATCTTTTTCTTACAATAACCTTGTGAGGTAGGCACTGTTGTTATTCCTATTTTATAGATGAGAAACTGAGGCAGAAGGCTGAGTCCAACTGGGCTTCATCTTCCAGCCAATATTTTAACTACAATTCAACCAGTACTGCTTCTCTGGGAGACTCCTTAAAGCACTTGTCGTTGACATCAAATTGGAAGAGACTCAGTGACCCTATAAACAACTGTGCTCGTGCAGAAACTGCACACAGACCAATAAGTAGCTGTTTAAAAAGAGGATACTGTATGATTTAAAATCAGGAAAGATGTGTACCAGGTTGTATCTTTTCACCATGACTATTCAATCTATGCGCTTAGCTAATAATCCAAGAAACTATATATAAAGAAAGACTATATAAAAGAAGAATGTGGTAGCAGGACTAGGAGAAGACTCCTCAGCAACGTGTGTTATACAAGTGACAAAGTTATATGCTGAAAGTGAAGAAAACATGAAGCACTTAGTGATAAAGATCAAAGACTTCCTTTAGCATATATATATGCTAAATATATATATATTCCTTATATATCCTTTAGCATAGATTATACTTCAACATAAATAAAACATTTTTTAAGCTCAGCAGTATTCTTATTGAGTTTACTTTAAGAATGTGGAAAATTCACCAATGTAAAACAAACAGGATAATTTCTAAAACTATTACAGTTCTTTTCTTCTACCAGGTTAGGTTCATGAGGTACTGAAGTTAAAAAAAAAAAAAGAAAGTAAAAAATTCTATTGTAAGAATTCTCAGAAGCTTTTAAAAGGATTTGAGAAGGTTCTCGGGAAGGAAATCACTTTATTTAAAGCATTGTTTCTCAAGCTTAGGTGCATGTTGGCATCTGAAATGCTGCCAATCCATCCCTTGTGCGTGGACTTCTTAGTCTGATATGAAGGTTGACATCATAAATACTGCTGAGCCATCTCATCCACAGCCACCACCCAGCTATCACAGTGTGCCGAAACATTTAACACATTCCAGAATAAGATGGGCCAGAAAGAAATGTTTCGCAATCTACTTTAAAAATTGCTGTTGCTGTTGTTGTTGGTTGTCTTCGAGTCAAGCACGACTCATAGCAACCCCATGAACATGAGGCCTGAAGCCCCTCTACAATTACCGACTTGTATAAGAGTTCACAGAGTTTCTGGCGGCAAGTTGTTTAAGAAGTGGACCTCAAGAGTTTGATCCACAGCAAACCACTGAGATGGCACAATCCCAAGCCTCTTTTATTTTGTTGTGTTTGGGGTCACCGTGAGTTGGGACCAACTTGATGGCAATTCACAACAAAGACGATTTAGAACCAGAAGAGGCAGGGACAGATACAGAGGAATGGGTTCTGGGTTCACTAGGAAGCAAAACCAAAGAAGCAAAGTCTGTTAAGATGAATATGATTTATCTAAAAGATATCACTCACATGCTTGCAGAGGCTCACAAATCCAAGGTAAGGCAGGAACCAAACAGATAAGAGGAAGACCCAGGACTGAGTAAACAGCAAGCCAGCTCCAACAGGCTTCCTTACACACTGGCTACAAGCCATACCCCGATGGAACTCCCCTTCAACTGACAGGCCACTTAGAGCCAATCTCATCAACTCATCAAGGGAATGACTGACCTACATCAATATCTGGACCACATCACAACTGCCAACTATCAGCCATGTTGACGCATAACCTAAACCATCATGAGGAGAATCACACAGGTCCATGAGACCTACAGGATTGTTTGTCTTTTCAACAACCTTTTCTCACTTTGGTCTGTGCTAAGAGAATCCCAGCTTCATTCAACACAACAGTGACGTAGGTTTTAGGGAGTGAGCATAACTGATCTAAGTCAGCACTAAACACTTCCCTTGGGATCAGTGATCAGGCAGGTGACTCAGATCTGGCTGGTTCAAGGGGGACTTTGTTAGCAGCTGTCTGCAAGGATGTTCTTCCACACCAAGAGGTTTACAGAGACAGTCCATTTCTATCTGCTTTACTTTTTAGATTTTGATCTTGTGATGGCTAAATGTCAACAGTGGCAGCAGTGACCTCAACCTTGTAACCGTGATAAGACCAAGACAATCAGAGGCGTTGGCCCTGATCCTTGTTATGATCAGCCAGTGCTTACCAGCCTCCTCGCCTAGTTGTTTCAACTACCATCAACCTGCTAGTCTCTTACTTGCACTTGCTACTCTCTCACAAAGCACGCTCAGTGGTGAACTCTGCCAGAGAGAATGCAGTTCACTCGAGTCCTGACAGCCAACTGAGTCTATCCTACCCTTGTCATTCCCAAGGTACCTCACCCCCAAGATCAGTGTCCTCTCTCTGCTCTGACTGTACTCTTGTTGTTAGGTGCCATCAAGTATGATTCTTAGTGGCCCTATGAACAACAGACCTGAGACTGACCTATCCTGTGCCGTCCTCATCTCTCTGACATACGGAGCACACTGCTGCAGTCACCGTGTCAGTGCATCTCATTGGGCATCTTCTTCTCTTTTGCAGACCTTATACCTTTCCAAACACCATACATTTTTCCAAGGGATATTCTAGTATTCTTTTTGTGGGTCCAAAGTGTGGCTCCAGAATTCAGACTTTAAAAGGCAGACCAACTAAGTAGCCTGTAAGTGTGAGGAGCTTCAAAAACGAGGGAAATCTGGTTCCCATTTGCACCTTGGCACCTCTCCTGCTGCTTACAGGCAGTACATAGTGCTGGGCCCAGTGCAGACCCCTTTCCAGCACAATGGAAGCCTGTCAGATGGAACAGGATGAAAAGTGAAGGCCCATCTCGGAGCCCAAGCATGGGCTGATAGAGGCCAGGGCGATCCAAGAAGAGCTGTGATGAGTTCTGGGAGCAGGCGGAGCAAGAGTCAGTACAGTTGATCCGCTTAGCCTTTCACAAATCCAAGCATTCCAAATCACCAGGAAATGACTGATGGACAGTGGCCCCTCTGAATCCTTGGGTGACTGGGTCCTGCACCCACCCACAGACACAAAAATATGAGGGTGCTCAAGTTCTTCATAGAGAAATGCACAATATTTGAGAAATCGACACACATCCTTCCATATAATCATCTCTGGGTCACTTACCTAATACGACATGAACTCTGTGTCAATAGCACCTTACAGCCCTCTTTACCTCTGAAGGATTGTTCGGATGACTTAATGGCTTTAGAGATGCTTCCTCCACCTCATATATTTTCCACCCACAGTTGGCTGAATCCAGGGATATGGGATCCATGGACACAGAGAGCCAATTGTTCAAAGATATTTTAATCGTATTCATTGTTTTTACAAACCTGGCAGCAATGTAAGAATGGAGGTGTTATTATTACTATTTCACAGATGAGGACACAGAGGCTTGGAGAGGTTAGCTGGCTGCAGGGCTGGTACCCTAGGATCAGGGACCAGGGCTGATCATGTCAAAGTCCACATTAAGTCCACCACCTCTGCTGCCTCATATGACTCCAGTAGCTTCCAGAGTCTCTCTTGCTTTGTTTCTTGAATCAGAAAGAACCTTGGACACTGAAACCACCCCTAACCAATGTATATAAAGACATAACATCAATAATGGCAAGAACATGATAACAATGCTAACAAAAGCATGGTAGCTTTTTTTAAGGGCTTAACATAACACAGACTGCCTGAAGAAGGGAAAACTCAGCCTCAAAAGATGAATAACTCTAGTGCTTCTTGGGAGTGAGGATGGCAAGAGTTTGAATCCCATCAGGAAAGACCAACTGTAACTAGACGACATTGTGTCTGGTGAATCAGAGGGTCGGGGGGTGGGGAGGGGAAAGCGGGAAACCCACCAGGAGCTGGGCTGACACACGAGCTGAAACAACTGGCCTCAAATGTCCCATGATCATGGAGACGGGGCAGCACTGGACACTGGTTCATTGTTATACATTTGCCTGCCACGAGCTGAAGCCAACTTAATGGCAGTTAACAAGCACTGGCTGAATATCCACTAGGCACTGAGGCAGTTATTACTACTAAGAGGGAGTAAGGAGCTGTGTTGCCAACACGAACGCATGCAGTTCAGATCCACCAGCTGCTCTGTGGGAGAAAGATGGCAATCTCCTCCCATGCAATTAAACTGCCTCTGAAAACCCACTTGGAGAGTTAGCTATAGGCTGGTTCTGACTCAACAGTACAGAACAACAACAGACAATTATTCTCATCATTATCATCATCATCATCAGAAAATGAGAAGACAGGGTTTTTGAGAGATTAAGGTATTGCTCCATAGTCCCAGAAGTTATAAATGGCAGAGTGAGGACCTGATCCAGGCATACTCAGAGCAGGATCCAGGGCATGTTGCCTTCAGGAGATACTGTGTCTTTGAAGGTTAACATCTCCTTTGCTGGCATGTCTCACTCTACAATGTCGCAGCCATCTCTTCTAAGGGCCTTCTACCCAGTCTCCCCTGCCCTCTGCACCTCCTTTGCCCAGTTGGGCATGTGTTATGTGGCCTCTGCCCGTCCTCTCCCTGGTGCTCTGTACTGAATGCCTGGGGGTGCTGGGAACAGGAGTGGAGGAAGTGTGAGGACCCTTGGGAGCCGAGAGGGGATGTTATTAAGCACCAGCTTTTCTAAGGGAGCCGGTGTTAACTATTATGAGGCAGCAGGTCAAGTGCTTCCAGGTCTGCACATCTGGTCAGCGGCTCAGGTCGCTGCTGCAATTTGTGGCTGGCACTCTCCTCCTTTCAGGGTAAAACAGTAAGATGGTAAAATAGAGTTTTAAAGGAGAAATGTCACAAGAGTAGTCACAGCTGTGATGAATGCAGGCACATGCCTGGTCTTGGTGGACATCCTGGCAAGTACGCCTGGAGACAGATTTAGCACATCACCCATGTCTGAGGCCTGTCCTGCCATCTGTGGGAGGGAGGATTTGAGGCCAGAGGCAGTCTCCATGCTCATGTACCTCCCAGGGCTAGGCAGGAGGTCAGTCAGCTTGGGGAATTCAGGATTTGGATTTAGGAAAATTGATGCTTGGATTCCAAGGCCTTCAATGAGTGTTCTTGAAAAGGAAGCTTCATCACACTGCTGGGTCTTAGTTTGTTGTTGTCATGTGTCATTAAGTCGCCTGCAACTCATAGTGACCCCTATGTACAATATCTCTGAATTCTGCCCTACCCTGAGACAATTTCATCATCTCTGACAGATCTAATTCCCTTTCTCCAGTCACTGAGTCAATCCATCTCATCTGGGGTCTTCATCTCCTGTACTGTCCCTCCATCCTTTCAAGCATAATGTTCTTCTTCTCCAACAACTGGTCCCTCTGGGCCACGTGCCCAAAGTATGTGAGATGGAGCTTCAAAATCCTTCCCTCCAGGAAGCAACCTGGTTTCACCCTTTCCAGGACAGACCTAATTGTTCTTTTGGCAGTCTATGGTGTATTCAACACTCTTCTCCAGCACAACGCAACAGCATCTTCTTCTATCACCCTTAGTTACCGTCCAACTCTCTAATGCATAGCAAGTAATTGCAAACACCATGGCCTTTATCTCAGTTTAGCAGCTATTAAAAAAGGAATTAGAATAGCAGAGGCTGCCTTACAGGATGGCTCAGAGATTGGAAGGAGGTCTGAAAGGCAAGCCATTGGCACAATTTGGACACATTGTAAGTACTCAGTAAATGCTGGTAGTCTGGTTATTGTACATTTCATATACATTGTATTTCACACTATCCTTTGTTCACACTGTGCATTGAACTACAGCCACTGTTTTTGTCAGCCTCCTTGTGAGCCTCCAACTGCTCACCCCAGTCATTAAGAGTCCCATCTGCTTCCTCCAGATGATAGGTCTACCTTCTGTGATTTCTAACATTTTAAGGGAACAAGCTTTATACTAAAACCTGGACTTGCTGCTCTGGAGTCAATTCTGATTCCCAGCAGCCATCCAGCAGCCCTCCAGCACAGAGCAGAACTGCTCCGGATTCCTGGGCTGTGAGCTTCATGAAAACAGACTGCCAGCTCTTCCCTCTACTGAGCAGCTGGTCTGTTTAAAGCACTGAAGTTTCAGTTAGCATCTTAGCACTTGACCTTTGCATCACCAGGGCTCCTCCTGCTTTGCGTTAGATGGAAGAACATTTCATAGTCACTGTTTGGAAAGTAGAGATTACAATAAACGTTAAGAATAAATTCTCAAACGATTGGGGTCCCACCATTGTAATCCCAATCTCTATCTCAGTGGTTGGAGCATAAACTTTCTCTGCACAGAGCTGGACAGGATTACTAGCTCTTATCATGGGCTGTATTGTCCCTGTTACAACTACAGGCACATCGTGGAGGTATTGCGGGCTTTACCCTTAACATGTTGGCGCACACTTTTAGAATTGATGACCATGCTTAGAAACACATTTGCTGTCATTTGCAGCAATGTGTTAAAAAGGTGAATAGCTCATTAATCAAGCTATGCAAGTTGTTTTATTTCCTAGTGCTTCTCAAAATCATGTTTATACCACATACTACACTTCGCTAGTTTGTTGTTGTGTACCATCAAGTCGGAACCAATGTACAGCTGACCCTCCAGCGTGTTTTCAGAGTCAGTTAATCGCATGGGAGGAGACTGCCCACCCTTCTCCTATGGAGCAGCTGGTGGGCTCAAACCATGTGCTTTTGGACATTGCAGGGCAGCTTCTTGCCACTTGACCACCAGAGTTCCCTGGTAGCACAATTAAAAAGTTTGAAATATTCTGTTGTTGTTCTGTGTTGTCAGGTCAGGACCCATGCATAACTGGCCCTCTAGCAGGTTTTCAGAGCTGTAAACTACACAGGAGGAGAGTGCCCATCTCTCTCCAACAAAGCAGCTTGTGGATTCGAACTGGCTGCTTCTGGACTGCAAGTGTAACTCTTCATCACTAAGCCACCATGAGGATGACCAAAATGGGACAGAGACACTGAGTGAGTACTTGCTGTTGAAAGTTATGCTGACAGACTTGCTTGACACAGGGTCACTACAACCCCTCAATTGATATATTCTAAAAATAAAAAAGGATACTTTTAAAAACCCCACTAAAACCAAAATTCAAACTGCTGAAGTCACATGGTCTTTTGGTTAGTAATGCTACATAGCAGAGACTACACAACCAAAGCTCACTTTCAATCTCAATGTCTGTACTCAGATCTACTGTTGTAACATGAAAACAGCCAGAGATGACAGGTAAATGAATGAGGACCTCTGTGTTCCAATAAAAGTTTATTTGTTAACACAACAAAACTTCTAATTTATGTAATGTCCCTATATCATGAAACAGCTTCAGATTTTTTCTGAATAAGGACATGCAAAAACAGGCAGTAAGATGTTTATGATCTAAGAAAGACAGTCTCTGCATCTGTGCTTAAATCTTTGAATGCATGGATATGTTGTTTGGTGCCACTGAGTTGAGTATGACTCATAGTGACCCTATGAACAAAAGATCTGAGCCCTTTCTGTGTGAATCCTCACACTTCCTGACACACAAGAGCCCACTTGTGGTTGTCACTGTGTCCATCACCTGGGTGAGGGTCTTCTTCTCCTCCACCCTTCTCAGCATCCTGTCCCTCTCCAAAGAACAGTCCCTCCTAGCAACATGTCCGAATTATTTGAGGCAAAGCCTCATCATTCTTGCCTCCAAAGAGCACTCTGGACAAGACATAATAATAGCTCTTTGTTTTTCACACACTCACACATATGCTTTTATATATATATATATATATATATTCTTATATCATACATAAGCTTATACATATATAAAATTATGTGCATCTATATATAGATTATGTATAAATTTATATATAGCGATTGTAAAAGGTTTGTACATATAAGATTATGTCTAGATTATACCTACAAGATTATATTGTGACTATATCTATACTTAGAAGGTTATACACCCATACATAAACACACACACAAATGCTTTGCCCTTGAGTCAAATGTGCCTCAGAGCAACCCTATGAATACATCTATATAACAGAAAGAAAGAAAGAAAAAAATCATTCTGTGGTCCATCCAGTGTGTGCTGATTTTCCCTGTTGGGATTTAGCTTAATTCAACCTTTCAGCTTGTTCCCCGTGTACGCCAATTTCCTCCTTTCCCAGAAACAAATAGAGGTGTCTCCTGAACGTATGTATTCTCTTACTTCCCTCGCCTTCCCGCTTAACATTTTCCATATGTGCCTTAACCTGCTGGGAAGCCCGCTCCCTTGTTTCTCGAGATATCCGATGTCTGGGTAATGTTCGCAAGCATTTCAACCTCAACGCTATGAAAAGTCTCTCTTTTCCTTCTGCCCTTTCATAAGTGGGGGCATTTCTTGGGAATCTCATTTCCTTTGTGCGTGAGGCCAATTCTCTTATTATTAGACCACGCATGCAGCCCACAGCTCCTTTCTGGGGAGCCCCAAATGTCTCCACCATTTGGAGAGGAAAAGGCCCATGAAATGCCAAGAGATGCAGCTCACTGTCCTGTGCCAGAGGCTGGGGAACTCCCAGTCTTTGAATGGCTGTCTGAGGCATAAAGAAATCTGATGAGATGCTTAGCCATTTATAGACTGGGAAACGGGGGTCCTAAGAAGGCCCCCAGCAGATTGGGAAACTGGGGTCCTATGAAGTGCCCTGGCTTGTCCGAGGTCACAGGGCCTTCTGAGTCTCCTGAATAAAACAGTGGGAGACCAGTGTGAAAGGGAACTGAAGCCCACTCCCAAACCCCATGATTCTCATGAGAAGCTGACGGCCTATCCTCAATCATTTATCATTTCTGTAGCTGCTGGGCACCGTCTTGGTGCTTCTTGTCCTGAATGTTGGCTGTCATGGTGGTAAACTACCACAGAGCCCACTTTTGATTCATAGCAACTTGGGCACAATTACATGGAGCACAGGGCTAAGCTGTCCTTGAACCATCCTCTGATCAGATCCAATTAGACTACTTGACCCATCAAGTCTTCACTGGCTGATGTTTGGATACAGATACAGCCTTTCCTTGTGCCTTAAAGGAAACATGGAACGCAACAGGATTCCGAAGGAGATGAAAGGCTCCTTTCCTTCTGACTCCATCTTAACTCCCTCTTCCCTCCTGGGAGGTGGTAATTACTAGAGACTTAACACTTCTCCTGTATCTTGATGTCACAGAACTGGTGGGAGATGACAAGTATTCCAACACACTTCAGAGAAGGACAATCTGAGGAGTAATCTGGGGGACAGTCAAGGGCAAGGACAAAAGCAATACCTTGCCTCTGGGCTCTTGTGTGTTTGGAAGGAGGTGGACCAAGGCAGGCCACCCAGGTTAAGGTATCCTGAATTTCACTTTCAGGGGACGAGCACTGCCCAGGTTTAGGTCTGCATGTGGTTTCTTAGATGGGTTTTTTTGGGGGGTGGTGGTTCCTCCAGTTAATATCTCAAAATGGGTTTCAATTAGTGACTTTCCATCCTTTGTAGGAGAAGAATGGGACCTTTCACAGGAGCCAACTCTGGTCAGCAGTGCTGAGTTTTTTCCATTTCCTTGAACAATATCATCTGGGGCCTCTTGACCCAGGAAATGCCACTTGAACCATTTTCTATATTGTGAGCCTTGGGGGCTTTGCAAATGCTATCCCCCCACCATTCGTATCATTCTTACTGGAGTTTCATCTGCTGACCTCAGGTCAGCTCTCAGCTCAACTGTCATCTCAAAAAAGATTGGAAATAAGCATCACCAATATGGAGTAATAAGAGTACAAGTGGTACACACACACTCTTTTATAATGTATCTGTACATGTACATGTATGTACGCACATGTATTTTGTGTATGTACATGTATGTACGCACATGTATTTTGTGCACAGGGTTTTCAAAAGCCTGTTATTTTAGGAATGATGGCCAGTCCTTCTCCCTAGTCTGCCTTAATTTAGACAGTCATCTTTAGAGCAGTATCAAGCAGACAAACATTTTACCCAGAAGAGTAGATGAAAGGCACTTTTCATTACAAAAGTAACCAATTTAGTGGTGGTTCTCCCTGCTTTGGGGCCTCTGGTTTGGTTCGGTACCTCATCTTCCTGGCCCCCGCCCCTTCTGACTACCTGATTCAGATGAATCATGATCACGGCTCAGGCCGTGAAATTCAGGTCTTCGCAATTACTTGTTATACACCAGACAGCTGTAGACAATGACTAGATTTGACAGAAGAAGAACTGACGACTGTGAGCTGTGGTGCTGGAGAAGAGTACTGAGCATACCATGGACTGCCAAGAGAACAAACAGGTCTGTGCTGGAGAAGGTGAAGCCAATGTGCTATTTGGAGGCAAGGATTTTGAAGCCCCTTCTCACATACTTTGGGCATGTTGCCAGCAGGGACCAGTCCCTGGAGAAGGACATCACATTGGAAAAGTGGAGGGACAGCACAAGAGAGGAAGACCCTGGATGAGATGGATTGATTCAGTGACTGTGGCAGCTTGGGTTAGGCATGTCAGAGACAGTGAGAAACAGTGCATAGAGCTGTTATGAGTCACGGTCAACTCAACTGCATGGAACAACAATACTGCCTACACACACACACACATTGTTGCTGACTGCCTTCCAGTTGAGAACGACTCAGAGCAACCCTATGAACAAAAAGCCTGAAGCCCCTCTCCTAGCAGCCTTACAGGACAGAGAAGAGCTTCTCTATAGGTTTCCAAGGTTGTAAACCTTTACAGAAGCAGACACTTTTGTCATTTGAAGGAGGATATTATCCCCAAACCAGCAGTCTTTCAGTTAGCAGCTTAGTGTTTAGCCATTGCACTACCAGGGGTCCTCTCTATTTGGTTTCATAGGTAAAACATATTTCAAATGGAATAAGCAGCATGCAGGAGCAATGACTAACTTGGGAGGGACTGGAGAGCATTATGCTGAGTTAACTCAGTCCCACAAGGACAAATACTGTATAAAACCATTATTGCAGAATGAGTATAAGGATCCAAGTGAGGGGGGAGGATGGAAGCAGAGGGATGAGGATGTGCGGGGGGGGGCGCTGAACCATGGAGTAGTACAATTTGATGGGGGGGGGTGAGGAAAATTGGAAGAATCTTTGCACAGTGAATAAGGATGATAGAAAGGGAATTGATGCCTTTGAGCTGTGGTGCTGGAGAAGAGGGTTGAGGAGAATAAACAGGTTTGTCCTCGAGAGGGTGAAGCCAGGATGCTCCTTGGAGTCAAGGATTCTGAAGCTTCGTCTGACATACTTTGGCATGTTGCAAGGAGGGACTGGTCCTTGGAGAAACTTATGTTTGGGAGAGTGGAGGGACAGCGCAGGAGAGGAAGACCCTCAATGAGATGGATCGATTCTGTGAGTGGAGTGGTAGGAATGAGTGTGTTCAAGATGGCAAGGTTGGCACAGGATAGAAAGGCATTTAGGACTCTTGTACATAGGGTTACTAATGAGTTGCAAGCGACTCGATGGCACATAACAACAACAACAACATTCTGGAAAACAATGTATTCAAATTTTGTAAATAAACTAGTATAATAAAAAAATATTCACCATGGAACACAAGTCATTGATGACACTGGTCACCTCCAAGATGGACACTTAGTACAGGTTCCCTGGATGCCCTTTTGTCTTTCCAGTACATTAAAAGACAGTGCAAGTGAATGTGAAATACTGTGCCATAAAACGATACAGAATAGGGTCATATAAATATACCATAAAGCAAAAGGGATTATCTCAGTGCGATGCAATTACAGTTGATCTCATTTTTCTTCTTTCAAACTCTGATTTTGTTTTCCCTCCAATGACCATGTAGCTTTCAAAATGGGAAAACTAAAGCCAAGCAGAAAACAGAAGCCAGAAAAAGTGCTTTAGCCTCGTAGTTAAGTCCCTAGATTCCAAGGTAGACTGCTTTAGTGAGCACCCTCGTTTGTTATTCAATGACTGTGTCATTTTGGGAAAAGAGTTTATCCTTTGTATGCCTCTTCTAGGCGTGATTTTGAGAAAACAGCTTAACCTTTCCATGTCTTTTCCAGGGCTTCAAACTGGTTCTTTCTGGTTGTGTTGTGGTTGGTGAAGTTAAATGAGAGCACACTTGATTTTGTAAAATTCATGTAAACTGGAATGATCATCAGAATGGGGGGAAAAGCACAGGTTGATGCTTTGCTTTGATAGAAGCTTAATCTCCCTCTAAGAAAACAAGCTCGAGTGTAGATGCTTTGATAGAAGCTTAATCTCCCTCTTACAAAACAAGGTTGAGTGTATGTTGCATACCAACCAAATTTCTTGAACAGAATGGTCAGAAGCAATGGTGCCCCGCTCAAAGATAGCAGGTGATGGTACTGTTTTGATTATGTGTCAGTCTCCACAGCCCTAACGACAGTGCAGTCTCCCACTATGCCTCTTCTGAGTTTCCTTTTAGGGCTTTGCATTCCATCCTTGTTATCCTCCTGCTACACCCAGATTTCAGCTCTCCAACTGCGAATTTTCATCCCCCAAACAATAGTTTAAAGTGAAAACTGTGTAAGCTCATGACAAAAATCTACCTAATGGTTTCCCATTGCATTTGGAATAAAAGTAAATGCTTTATGAGTCTCTAAAACTCACACACAAAACCACTCTACCAAGTCAACCTTCTATCAGGTTTCTAAGATTATAAATCTTTATAGCAGAAGATTGTCTCGTATTTCTTCCTATGAGCAGCTAGTTTATTTGAACCACCCATCTTCTGGTTAGTAACTTATAAAGGGCTACACCTCTACAGAGTTCTTGCTCTCTCTCTCTCCCCCTCTTCCTCTCCACACACGTGTGTGTGTGTGTGTGTGTGTGTGTGTGTGTGAAGGATAATGTTTTTTTTTAAAAAACACAGTTTCTGGGGTCAGGTCAATCCCCACACTTACATACACAATCCCAGTTAACTAAATACACACACATGAATATCTCACGTCTACCCAAGCTGGTGTCTTAGTCACTGACTGAGTCCACCAGAGGAAGTGTCCAATCCCTGCAGCATGGACTCTCTAGGCAGTTCCTACACGGTATTCTAGAACCCCTGGGGACAAATGTCAGCTTGCCTCTGGACACCTAGAGCCGTGAAATGTCAAGTGCTGGGAGGAAGCGCTCCACACCCTCCAGTGTGGCTGATGCTGTTCCACTGAGTTCCACGGAGAGGGGGTGGAGGCCCTGGCATCCTCCCACAAAACTCGGGTCCACGTGCAGGCGCACAATGACTCGGTGTGACAAGCGGCTGAGCAGCTTTGATTAATTAAATATTTCACCCTGAATTTGCAAAACATCATCTCCAGCAAGTCAGCAGAATGACTGAAATGCTGGGCTAATTACCCAAACAGGTCACTGGGCTGGTGTGCTGACAGCATTAATGAACTGGTGGGCAGGCTGGAAAATACTGCTGGTAGGAAGAGAGGCAAGGGCTTAGGCTTAAGCTGGCCTGTTGTTTATGGGACTATGATGTGGAAGAAAGGCCTGGTGATCCACTAACCAAAAAGATCACCTACTGAGAATCCTATGAAGCACAGTTCTACCCTGACATACAAAGGGGCCACTATGACTTGGAACTGCCTGGACGGCAACCAAATTTAAGGGGAAAATTTACTTCTCATCACCTTGAAATACTAGTAACCCCATTGTGTGGAAGTCCTAGTATGTGCTAGATATCCCACGAGCTTTACTATATTACTTCATCCTAACAGTGAGAGAAATGATTAGGACATTTTCATTGTTAAGGTTAAAAACTATGTGATTATGAATTATGATTTGCTTCTGTATAAGTCCTTTGCCACAGGAACCCTTACCAGGTGAACCCACATATATTTTCCTCCCAAGGTCAGTGGGACCCGGCACAGTGGTTTCCCTCTGTCAGTTGACACATTGATTATGGTCCTTGGTTGCATGACTGACATCTATTCCGAGCCTGTGAGGCTCACGGTGGAGACCTGCCTCTCTCTGGGATGCCCTGGGGCCTGCTTAGCCATCTCCTTTCGGCTCAGGACGTCGATGTCCAATCTGAGAGTCAGCCCAGCTCACAGCCTGCGGTGGGGGGTGGGGGGCAGAGTGTGCTTCCAAATCCCTGGTGTCACTGCTGCAGCCTCCCTGTCTCTCTTTCGGGTTGATAGTTAAAAATTCATGGTGATTTTCAAAGGGGAAAAAAAAATGCTTCAGCGGCATTCCTCTAAACGAACGTTCCCTTTTTTTACTCAAAATCAAACTTTTGTCTAGACAGGCCAAGAGCTTTTTGCTGACAAATCTTGCCAGCTCACAAACTTTGAGGTTTTCCAAAGGCAGTGCCTCTGCCCCTTCCCAGTGGCAGGTTTCCAGCACCATATTCTTTCCAGTTACATCCTCTGGGTGGCTTAGAGCAGAGCTGGCTGGCTCACTGGTGGCTGAGCTGGTCCCTAGCAGGGTCTACCTGGGCCATCTCTACAGTGGCCACCACATGGCCTCTCTGGCACAGCTTGGCTTCATGTAGGTGTTTGAAGCAGTTCATAAGCAGTCTCCCACCACCCAGCTACAGCTTCTTCCTTGCCTCTTCATTTTTTGTCATCTCTTTTAGTGTAAACAGTACACGTTGATTATTGAAATGTTCAAAAGTGGACAATCAGAAATGAATGTTGTTAATATAAAGGCCAGCAGTTCAAATCCACCAGCAGCTTCATGGGAGAAAGATGCAGTCTTCTCTTATAAAGGTTTGCATGCTCAGAAACCCTGTATATCACTGCAATGAGTCAGAACTGAGTCACAACCCTGAGCTGGGGCTGGAATACCCATAACTAAACCCATTGCCATAGAATCTATTCTGATTCACAGCAGTGTGGCTGGGCAGTTTCAGTGTGGAGTCCTTTGTGAAGGTGCAACCACACATGGTTGGGGACACAGCTCTCTAAATGCCTGAAGGGGGGTTGGAGGGTCTGCCCTAAGGTGGTTCACCCACATCGCTGATGAGGAGCTTGTTCTGGCCCTTGACAGGGGACTCTGGTGACTCTTCACATGTACCTTTCTCTCTTCACAACGTGACAGCCAGCTTCCTCCAGAGTGAGTGATCCAAGAGAATCAACAAATGAGGCCTTCTAAATACGAAGACTCTGTGTACATCAAAACCTTCTTCCAACAGGGTGAAGAGAAAGCCTACAGATTTGGGGGGGGGGCGGAAATCATCTGGCAATTACATTTCAGACAAGGATCTCATACTGAAAGTTTATAGAATACAACAGGCCCTCCACAAGAAATGACTAATAACCCAATAACAAAATGGGCAAACGACAAGAGAGGACAATGGTGTTTTCTTCTTTGAGTCTTCTTTAAGGACCTGGCATCAAAGCTATACTCATTCCTTTTCCCATATCCTATTAGTCAGATAGACTCACGGTGGGAGGGACTGTATTCAAATGTGAGGAGGTGAGGATGATGAGGGGTGGTCACCTTGGGGGTCAGGAGAAGCCCCTTGAACAGGTAATATTTTAAAGCTGTGACTGGAAGGAGGTGGTTGGACACAGATAAGTAGGAGGTAGCTATTAGCTCCTACACTTGGAAGAGCATCTGATCCAGTACATCTTTCTCTCAGGCCTCTCTGAAAGACAGGCTTGAGCAACAGCAGCCAGCAGTGCTGGCCCGCCGCTCCCTACCCTCCCTGCTTCCTGGTCCTTTTGCTTGTTTTGCATCCAGTGATCCGTTGCCAGTTGCCCTCCATCTGGCTGGTCTGGATCCAGCCGCAGACCTTTCTAAGCACCAGTTGCCTCTGCAGTTAAAGCCTCTGTAATGCCAAGGGGAGGGCTAGCATGACCACACTGAGTTCTTGGCTCCATCAAGAAAATGCCTAGAGAACACAAGGAGACTGGCTAGACAGCATTCATCCGTGCATCCTCTATTTCCCCCCGACACGCACATCCCTTGAGCACCTGTTCAGGGATAAACACCCAGGGTGAACACAGAAACCAACAGAACAGTCACCTTTTTAACAAAGAACACATAATCTATAACAAGAGGAGTCATTACAGTGTATCCCTACAAAACACAGAGGGTGTGAAGGCGGTGAGGAGCATGCTTTTACCTGCATCTTGGGAAAAAGTGTTTTTAAGAATTTATATGAAACAAGGTGTTGAGGGATCAGTAGAAGGAAAGAGATGCTCCAATCAATGGAAAGAGCATAGACAAAGAGGCATAAAAATGAGTATTTAATTTTTTTTAAATTGTAGTCTGTATGGGAAGGGAGCTTTTGTGGCCTAGTGGCAAGAAGCTGCACTGCCAACTTAAGGGCACCTGGTTCAAATCCACCAGCTGCTCTTTGGGAGAAAATGGACAGTCTCTTCCTGTGTAATTAACTGCCTCTGAAAACCCACTCGATGGTACATGACAACAATAGCAACGCCATGCATGAGAATGTCTGAGAAGAGTAAAGGAGGCTTAGACAGAGCCAGATTATGAATAGATCTGAATGGCAGTCTAAAGAGTTTGGGCCTAAATATTTTAAGAGTTTGAAGCAGAGAAAATACAACATTCAGATTTGTGGTTTTAAAAGATCAATCTAGCTTTTCAACTTTCCTTTCCTTTTATGCTTTCCTATTTCCATCCCTCTGCCTTTCCTTCCATTTTCCCCTCCAATTCTTCCTTCTTTAGCTGTCACTGAGTTAATTTCAACTCATGTGACCCCACTGGTGTCAGAGCAGAACTGCCGCCAAGTATTTTCAAGTGATCATTTTTCAGAACATTACTACCAACCTTTTTCCCCAAGGCTTTCCTGATTGGATTCAAACCTTCCACCTTTTGGTTGACAGCTGATCTTCTGATGGACTCAAACCTTCCACCTTTTGTTGACCCTAGGTGGCCCCATTTGTCCCACCCAGGGACTGACCAAATTATTTTATTAATCTAATTAATACTTAACAAGTCAACTAATGCACGCTGAACATTCTTACCAGATAATGGTGAATCACAGTGCAAAAGAAGCAGGAACTCACCTGGCAAGCCTGGAACTGAGGCCTCGTCAAGGACAATGACTTCTGCTCAGTCCATGGACTGCGGGCAACCACACAGTTGAAAAAGGACTGGTTGCAGGTGCAGTGTGACAAGTCCAGGAGTGAGTTGGACGAGAGCAGCTTGATATCCTTGCAGCTGGAGGTGGGGCCGTGGGGCTGAGTCCATCTATCCTCCAAGTGCCACCAGCCCCGAGGCCGCTGAGATGCAGAGGGTCAGCCGGGTACCCAGGGCCAGGGCAGCACCCATTAAAGAGACCCACTATTTGCCCGCAGGTGGCCTCCAACCTGCTCAAGCTCTTCTGGGACCTAGGCTGGCCAAGAACTTTCTGGATCTGCCTGGAGGTCTATGAGCGAGCCCAACATCCTATTTCAGAGCAATTTCTCTGGTCTTAAAAGTCTACGGAGTCTTTTTCTGAACGGGCCCTTGGAATGCGCCATCTGCACTGACAGGGTGTTTGCGAAGAAATACGTGGAGGGAGTGAGACCTCAGCAAAGGGGACGTCAAAGATGGACGAGGGTGCTGAGACAGAACGTGCAGGAGGTGCGCTCCCACTTGAGGCGTTCCTCCGGAACCCGGGGGTAGAATGTTCCTCCAGGGCGGCCTCCAGCTTCAGCTTCCCCTTCGGCTTCCCCGGGGCGCCCCGGCCTCCATATTGGCGCCACCTGCGGAGCGGCACGAGGGCACGCACAGTACGCACAGTACGCACACACGTACGCAGTTCCTATTGGCTAAGGCGGCGCAGAACGTGGGCAACGTGGGCACGCCCACCACCAGAGCGCAGGACGAGTGTCAGCACCTGCCGCATTTTAATAGGTTTGGTGCGGTCCAGCTGGGGAACTCTGCGCGCAACTCGAGGGCGGCGGAAAGAAGAGAGGAAGGGGATGGCCAGGCCACTCTTCATCCCCAGGGAAGGACCCCCTCGTGCTTCGTGTCCACTCCTTCAAGAAGCTTCAGCTCCCCCTGCCCCCCACCTTCAAGGCCTTCAGCTTCACCAAGACGCCCAGCTCCAAGGGAAAGCGGCCTGGGCCACCTCGCCAACATCTAGGCCGTAAGGAAGGTGGCGAATAGGAGCTTTGACAGCTCACACAGCATGCAGGTCTCTCCAAGGACAACAGCAGCCCCGAACCATCTACCTGCAGGCCTTCCTGCTTTTCCCCAGTGCTGTAAGGAGCCAGAACAGTGCTATCTGTACTGTGCTGGGTTAGCATCAACAGTGATAACTTGCTGGACGCTTCGCAGCCCAGTGCCTCTCCTGGAGACAAATGGAGCGGCTGCCATCAGACAGACGGCACAGAATCGAGTGGTGATAAGGTCCAGTCTTAGTGGGTCTGCTGGAATGGACTGATACTCTCTGTACTGTGATCTGGAGGCCTGGCTGCCCCATTGCATGTGCTGGGCCTAGAGGCCGCCACACTTAAGGAGAAGTTCCAGGAGCTGAGGGGCGACAATGGCCCAGCCCTCAAAATTGGACTCACCCAGTTGTTCCAGCGTTAACCAGGTCTACAGGACTATAACTGACTCTAACAGCCTAGCTGATCCGCCTCATGGAGCTGCGGAGGAAAGGCCAGCTGATCCAGGTAAGGCCTGACATGCTTCACTCCAGTCTCCTCACTGGGATGCAGGGTCTGGGACTCCCCTGGGTAGAAGGAATAGGATGGTCCACCTGTTCAGAGTGGGCAAAGCTTGGACCCGTTATCACTGACCTGAATGCTCTTGCTCCATAGCAAGAGGGCTCTTAGGGGGCCACTTGCTCTTCTATAAGGTCTGGGTGCTCTAACGCAGCTCCTGCACCCCAGCCCTTAGGCCATACTATGGGGGGGGGCGGCTGCCCAGGCTAGGCGCAGCAGAACCACTCCAAGAGAATCAAGGTTGGGGCTTTTTTCTGTAGAGAAATAGGCCTTCACTTTGTTGTGTAATGCGTTCTGTATTGGACTACTAACAGAAAGGTCAGTGGTTTGAACCCACCAGGTGCTCCTGGGGAGAAAGATGAGCAGTTTTCTTCCTATAAAGACTTACAGCCTTGGGCACCTGATTTAAGGTCACGGTGAACCAGAACCACCTTGGTGTCAGTGGGTCTATCTTCTCCCCCTTCTTTTCTGTTTATTTTGTAGCGTTTTAATTCGCCGTGTGTGTGTGTGTGGGGGGGGGGCTTAGCTCTGGCTATGTTGTTGTTTATGTTGGGAGCAATCAAGTCATGTATGATTCATAGCGACCTTGACAGCAGCAGATCAGAACCTTTCCCTGCTCTGTGCTGTCCTCAAGGTTTCTGACATGCACAGTCTGGTTGTTACAGTCACTGTGTCCATCTGTCTCCGTAATTATCTGCCTCTCTCTCTGACCTTCCACCTTTCCTGGCATAATGTCTTTTTCATAGGACTGGTCTAGGGTGTTGGTATTGCTGTTGTGTATTTTTGAGTTGGAACGAACTGCCCCATCGCTAATCCTCTAGTCGGTTTTTCAGAGGATCTAAATCTCACAGGAGGAGATGGTACTTCTTTCTTCTGGGGAACAGCTGGTCCATTTGAACTGCAACACAATTCTGTATCACTAAGCCACCAGACTATGCCCTGATTTGTGTTAGAGTATCCGAATTCAGGCTTATTGTCCCTCAGAGCTGCAGGAGAGTCAGAAATGACCGAGAAAAAAAGGGGCTGAGAACTTGAAGGTTGGATGCTCAAAACCAGAGGATTTTCATTTATAGGGAAAGAGGAAGTTTCAAAGGAGGCTGGGTAGCTGGAAGCAGAGCAAAAACCAGAGATGGTCATGTGTTGGGAGATGATGGGAGAAGGATAGAGGACCCAGAAGAGAAGGGGCTATGCAGAATTGTTTTTGGACTCCTAGCAATTCCAGTGAATGTGAACTCAAACCTAGAGACTTAAGGATAGGGGCAAATAAAGTAAAGTAAATTCAGGGCAAAGCCATTATAGAACAGGCAGATCATTTCCCTTTAGGGCACATTTCTTGGCTGTGGATGCCAAATGTGGCCCTTGCTGCCCTTGCCCACGTGAGACCATCCCCTCCAAGCTTTCCAGAAGAACAGCAGCAGAAGCTACATAAAGAGCCTTCATTTGGCTCCTAGCCCCCAAAGGAAGGTGTCGTATAAATAAAAAATACCAGTTATCACAGTATGCTTGATGGTGGTTTGATAAAAATCAGAGGCCAGCCAGGCGCTGGGTGGCCAGTGCAGGGACAGGAGAGGCCTGGTTCCAAGAAAAGGTTACAGAGGAAGCCATGTGGCAGAGACACTCCGGGATGGTGTAGAAAATGTGAAGGAAATTCCCCATTTCCTGGTTGTAAGAAAATATGGGTGGAACAAGCCTTACACGGACTGATCATGGCCCCGACTTTGATGTCGGGTGAATGACAAGGATCTCTGAGGCAGGAACACAATGTAATGAACTCGCTGGGCTTTTCCATGAAAAACAAGATCACTGAAGGGGCCTTGTGTTGGAAAACAAAGGCGCTCTCACTTGCACGGATGCTAAGAGGAAGGCTTGGAGGGTGTTCTTGAGCTGTGGCTAATAGGAAATGAAGGCATGAGGGCCTCAGGGGCAAAGCGGAGGAGAAAGGGGCTGATACGGGGTCCACGCTGGGGTGAGCACAGGCGTCTGTGCCGCTGGTCTTTAATTAGCAGGCACACGTTGAAGTGCACCAGGTTCTGACCATGTAGTGATCCACAGGGAAGTTGACCATCTCATGGAATGCTAGGACGCTTGATTCCTTCCTCTCTTCCTCTCTACTGTCCCTTCTCCCTCCTTTCTCTTTCCTAGTGGTATTCCTACCCCCCCCATTGCCTCTGACGTGCCGGGGGGGCCAGTTTTTGGGAAAAGACATCATGCTGGGAAAGGTGGAAGGTCAGAAAAAGAAAGGAAGACCTTCAGCAAGATGGATTGACACAGTGATTATGACAATCGTCTCGAGCGTGGCTGAGTCCATGATGATGGCACAGGACAGGGGTGGGGTCATCGGGTCTATCGCCATGAGTTGAAGTCAACTCAGCAGGATCTTACATTATGTGCCAGGTATTGTTATAGGTGATGGGACAATGATGTTGAACTTGGCTGATACGTTTTTACTTTCAGGAAAATCAGCATCTAGCTGGGAGATAATACGCCTTTGATGAGGCACAGATAACAGTGTATGTGAAGAGTCACGGTGGGGCAAGTACAGAGTATGTCTTTTATAGAAGCATTGAGTCAGTTCTGACACATAGTGACCCCCATGGGTGGAGTTGCAGAATGAGATCAACAAGCCTGACTCCCGGAGTTCTTCTTGATGGATTTGAAATGCTAACCTTTTGCCCTGCAGTCAAGGATTTAGTGAAGAGAGAGGTCTTGGAAGGAAGATTAAGGTAGTGATAAAGAATGCAGAAGGAGGGCATTGGTGTGTGCTGACCCCACAGGGCTTGTCCAGCATGGCTTCAAAGACAGAGAGGATGGTGATGTTTTGAAGGATGAACAAGAGCTCCTGGATGCAGAGAATCAGGGAGTTGGGATTATTAGGATTTTTACTAAAAAGCTTCTGTGAACATGACAGCCTAGAGAACTCTACAGGACAGCTCTGCTTTGTCACTTGAGGTCCCTGTGAGTTGAAATCAGTGGCACCCAATGACAGCTGTCTTCACTGAAACACGGGGTCAGACCTTCAGCAGCATTTGCCGCACATACTACCAAGTTTCAGGTAATTTGTGTTAATTTGTGGTAATTGGTGTTGTTAGGGGCCATTGAGTCGAGTACAGCTCATAGTGGTCCTGTGAACAGGAGACCTGAAGCCTCTGCTGTCCTGTGCCATCCTCATCGTCTCTGACACACTTGAGCCATTGCCACCGTCACGGTGTCAGTCCATCTCATCAGAGGTCTTCCTTTCTTTCTCTGACCCTCTACCTTTTCAAGCATGAGGCCGCCTTCTAAGGAATAGCCTTTCCTGGCAACATTCCAGAAGCAAGAGAGACAAAGCCCCGCCCTCTGCTTCCCAGGAACACTCTGGTTGCGCTGTTTCTAAGATGTTTCTGCTCGTTCTTTTGGCAGTCCATGGGGCCGTCAATACTCTTCTTCAGCACCACAACTCAAAGGCATCAACTCCTCATCTGCCATCCTTATTCATTGTCCAGCTCTCACATGCATAGCAAGTGATTAAAAAGACCATGGCCTTTGAATCCGGTGCATGTTAGTCTTCAGATTAACATCATGGCTCTTCAGTGTTTTGGAGAGATCGCTAACAGTGGAATTGCTCAGTGTGCTACATCTCCTAATCTCCTGACTGCTGGTACCAAGAGTGTCGATTGATGAACCAAGCAGGTTGTTGCTGTGTACCTCCAAGTCAGAATTAACTCATAGCTGATGCACGAGCAGGTTTTCAGAGGCGACAAATTGCACGGGAGGAGATTGCCCACCTTTTTCATACAGAGCATCTGGTGGAGTTAAGCCATGTAACTTTGGATTGGTAGAGCAGTTCCTTACCACTAGGCCACCAGTGTGCCCTTCTGTCCCACCTAAAGACTGTAAACTTAATAGAAAACCAAACTGAAGCTGTAAGCCTTAATAGGAGGAGACCGCCATCTCTCTTCTGGGAGCTTCTTGTAGATTTCAAACCATGGACCTTTGGTTAGCAGCCCCACACTTGGCACACTGTGCTGCTTGGGTTCAAATCCCGGTGCAGCCACTTTTCCATTTGTGGTCTTAGGCGAACTGCTTTACCTTTCTCTATCTCCCATTTTCTCATCTGTAAAATGTGAGAGAGAAGATCAGCATCTCCTAAGGTGGTTGTAAGTTAGAAATGAACTAAGAAATAGGCGAACAAATGAGCAGAAGACCCTCATGGAGAGGGGCCGATGGGCTGACTGTCACAGTGGGTGTGAGGCTGAAGGAGATCGTGCCAGTGGCTCTGGGCACTGTACAGTTCAGATCTGTTGATAGAGTTGTTGTAAGTTATAATCGATGCTGGCACCTAACAGCAACAACAAGGATGATTCCTGGCATGCAGCAGGGGGTCAGGAGAATGGGCGCTGTGAGCTGGTCACCTGCTGAACCCTGATATGTGGTAACCAGTTCTACCTGTAAACCCTCTCACTTGTATTGCTATTATTGCTGAGTAGCACTGAGTCATTTCCCACTGACAGCAGCCCTGCACGCAACAGAACCAAACAGGGCTCTGTGCTGGGTCACCCTTCCAGTCCCTGCTGCACCCTCATTGCCAGAGCCACCCTATCAGTCATTAAGGGTCGTCCTCTTCCCTGAGCCTCTGCTTTATCAAGCATGGCACCCTTCTCCAGGGACTGGCCCCTCCTGCTAACATGTCCTAAGCACATGAGGCAAAGCCTCATCAGATTCACTTTCAGTGCTGTCTACACTTCTTCCAGGGCAGATTTGCTCGTTCTTCTGGCAGTTCTTCTCACTTCTCATTTTCTCCAAACACCTGCAAGGCAGTTCCAAGATAGTAATACCATATATAAGGAAGCCCAGGCTCAGGGTCTTCTCTTGCACAAGAGAGGAAGACCCTGGGTGAGATGGACTGACTCAGTGACTGGGGTAATGAGCGTGTCAGAGATGATAAAATTGGCTTAGGATAGAGCAGGGTCCAGAGCTGTTGTACATAGGGTCAGTAAGAGTCGGAGTCGACTCGGTGGCACATAACAACAGCAGGCTCAGGGAGATGCTGTAACTTAGGCCTGAGTTTTAGCTGGAAGGGAATGGCCAGGTGGGGACTTTGACCTAGGTCACTGGATGCCACGGCAAGGCTGTGATTCACCTTCACTGCACGCTATGCCATCCCTGTCTGTCACCAATGCTTGGTAATGATGGATTTATTAGGTGAGCAAGCACCATGACCAGTGATGGCTTGTATATACTTGAGAATCCCAGTCAAAAGGGTGATTTAAATTTCAGGTCACCCTTGCAAGCTAAGTTTCTAAGAATTCCCCCAACGGGGAGGATAGGGATTGGAGAGAGCAGGTTCTCTTGTAGAGAACTCCTGGCCCAACTTGATCCTCATTCCTCTCTTTGTCCCATTGTGCAGTTTCCTGAGAAATTCCTGGAAGCAGTGTTGAATTGGCAATTTATTTAAAAATTTGGGTTACTGGTCCTTGTAAAGTGATGGTGTAAGCGCCAACTTGGCCATCATAAGTGATCTGAGATTTACGCCTCTGTTCTAGTGAGGGGTTGAGTGGTGGAATGTATTAGTGGAAAGGGATTTGGGATTTTTTTTTTAATTTCATGTTTAATAATCTATATACATTGTATTTCACTCATGGGCATTGTGTTTCACAAATTCCTTCATTCTCATTGTTTCATACATTGTGTTTTACAAAATTAATCACCATTGATCTATGCCCACCATTACCCCATCTTTTCAGGTCTCCATTGGCTCTTCCCTGATTTCTTTACCGTCTTCCTCTGCCCACTGAACTCTGCAACCCTGTGATTTCTCCCTTCTCCACCTTCATCTCCTCTGCTCCCTCCCCTTCCTCCCTTGAACTTCCATACACATCTTACCCATTATACGTCTGTTTTTTCAATAATGGTCTTCTGCAGGATTTTGCCTTATGAGACTGAGTTAGTTCACTCAGCACAATGCTCTCCAGTCTCTCCCATATTATGTAATATTTTTCAAAAACATTGCACCTGAGTACTGCATAGTATTCCAGGGTGTGAATATACCACAATTTCTTAATTCATTTGTTTATGGATGGGCATTTGGGCTGTTTCCATTTTCTTATGATTGAATACTGCTGCTATGAACATTGGTGTGCAAATCTCTACTTGTGTCTCAGTTTTAATTTCCTTGGGGTATATTCCTGCAGTGAAATAGCTGAGTCATACATAATTTCAGTGTTCAGCTTTTTGAGGAAATGTAAAACTGCCTTCCAGAGTGTTTGTACAATTTTGTAATCCCACCAACAGTGTATAAGAATTCAATCTCTCTGCATCCTCTTCAACATTTATTTTCTTTTAAAAATTATTTTTATTTTATATTAATTTGCATACAGAATTGATATGCACTGTGTTTATTTTATATACATTGTTTCACACATTCCTCTATTCACATTATTTCATAGTATCTTTACCATACATTGTGTTTTATAAAATTACTCAACATTGATCTATGCCCATCATTACACCTCCTATTCAGGATGATATTGCATATATTCTATGTGTTTATTGGTTATATTTTAGTCATAGTAATTATTATATTAATCAATGACAACTAATATTTTAAAACAAAATTTTCCATGAATGGCTGCATGTAAAGCCTATATGACATTTTTTTAAATTTTTACTTATGTATTTACTCTTTTTATGTGTGTACTGTCAAATTGAATCTGACTGGTACAGGAGGCGATTGTTCCTCCTTCTTCAGCAGAGCATCTGATGGATATGAATCACGCACCTCTGGGATTTCAGTGCAGTTTCCTGCCACTAGGCCACCAAAGCTCCTATATGACATTTAAAAAAAAATTTATACTGATTTATTTACAAAGTTTGAATACATTGTTTTTCACTAAAGATCCTTCCCGTTTCCCATTTTCCCATCGAATTATATGCAACCCTATGATTAACACCACCACCCTACCCATTCTTACCCCTTTGCTTCCACCCTAACCCCCCTTGGATCCTCATACTCATTTTACAATAATGGTTTTATTCAGTATTTGTCTTTGGGGGACTTAATTCACTCAATATAATGCTCTCTAGTCTCTCCCAATTTAGGTAGTAATTTACAAATCATTGCTCCAGCGTGCTGCATAGTATTCCACTGTATGAATATGCCACAACTTCTCAATCCATTCATTTGTGGTTGGACACCTGGGCTGTTTCCGTGTTCTTGGAATATTAAATAATGCTGCTTTGAGCATTGGGATAAAGCTTAGAAAGCCTAGTCTACACTATAACGAGATTGCCGAAAACAGCCAGAATTTCACAGTCTGAAGAGGGTAAAATTGATGAGTGGGATGTTTTAAGGATTAAATCTCTGTGCGCGTTAAAACAATTTCCAACAGGGTGAAAAGAAAACCTACTGACTGGGAGCAAACATTTGGCAAAAACATCTCAGACAAGAGTTTCATAATGGAAGTTTATAGAATACTTCTGGGCCTCCACAAGATAAAGACTGAAAACCCAATTACAAAGTAAGCAAAAGAGATGGAAAGAATTTTCACAGAAGAAGATGTTCAAATGGCCAAGAAATGCTCCAAATCACTGGCAGTAAGAGAGATGCAAATCAAAACCACAATGAGATACCATCTCTCACTCCTGTAGCAGTGGCAAAGTTCGACAGGACAGCAGGTAATCAATGTTGGAGAGGATGTGGCGAGATAGGAACTCTTTATACATTGTTAGTGGGATTGTACAATGGTACTACCACTCTGGAAGGCATTTTGGCACTTCCTCAAAAAGATGAACACAGAAATTCCATGTGACCCAGCTATTCCATTATTTGGAATATACCCCAAGTAAATGAGAACTGAGGCTCAAAGAGAAACTTGTACCGCAATGTTCTCCAGCATTTATTGTTGCTGTCCCGTTAAACTCAGCCACTACTATAGGGGTTAAACGGTTTCTCATTGTGGACTGTTGGGGTTTTAATTTTCATAAGAGTGATGGTGGTGATGATTATGATGGGGGGATGATGGGGTTGGTGGTGAAGATGATGGTGATGAGATGATGATGATGGTGGTGGTGGTGGTGATGGGGTTGACAGTGGAGATGATTTTGATAAGATGGTTGTGGTGGTGGTGATAGTAGTTGACATGGTGTTGATGGTGGGGATGGAGTTGAAAATAGGAGTGGTGACAGAGTGGATGGTGTGGTCTTGGGGTGGAGATGAGGCTGATAGTGGAGATAATGATGGTGATGGTGCAGTGGTGGTGGAGGAGGAGATGAGGTTCATGGCGAGGCTAATATGGTGAAAATGAAGGTGATGCTAATTGCTATCTGGTTCCCTTTCTGCCATCAAGAAGATTTTGACTCTTAGAATGCTGAAGGGCAGCGTACAACTGATGTGTAGGGTTTCCAAGACTATGAATCTTTATAGAAACAGTCATATCAATCCCTGGCAGAGTAGATTAGAACCACTGACCTTTCTGTTAAGTAGCCTAGTGTTTAACCTACTGTCCCATTAGGGCTCCTGATATTCTATTGAAGTCCAAAACAGACATTGTTAGATACATTGTGGAAGAGGCTGTCACTTATTATTTCCCTTTCACAGAGCATGAAACAGAGGCTGACAGAGATTGAGTCCTTTAAACTCAAGTTGCAAAGCTGATGAAAGTAGAGGTGGGATTGGAGCCCAGGCAGTTGGGTGTCACAGCTTAATCCATGAAATACTGTCTGTCATTGTCCATAAATAGAATCTGACCCAGCCCCTATCCCTTCTGGAACACACACCCCAAACACGTACACACACACCCCTAACAGCCCAGGTGTCAGCAGATAGACTTATTCATTGGCACCCCATGTGTGTCAGCATAAAACTGTGCCACACATGGGTTTTTAGTACCTGAGTTTTTGAACATAAGTTGCCGTGACTTTGAGTGGGAAGAGCTGCTGAGTGGACTTAAACTGTCAACCTTTCGGTTGGCAGCTGAGACCTGTCATCATTTCTACTACTCAAGGGCTCAGTGCCACACACACGCTGACACATTATTTGCAAAGAAACACAGTAAAGAAGAAGAGAGGTGGCCTTGTGACCAGGATCCCAACTTCATTGTTCCCTTGCTTGGCAGCCTCCTCCAGTTCAGGTAAATAGAAGTGATTCCGTCATTGTCATTGTTTGTCCCCGCTCCTAATGACTTTCTCTTTGTGTCTTAGGAGCCAGACCTCACCCCTGGGAAGCTGGCCTGGGGCCTGAGAGGCACCAGCCGCCTCTGGAAACAATGGCCTTTGTTCTTCACACTTTCCCTATCAAAGCCTCGCAGCAGGGATGGCCTTCAGAGGCGATGGACGCTGTGATAATTTCGGTGCCTGAGCGTGGGGGGGCAGCAGGAAAGGAGGGGTCAGGTGTAACTTTGACCCAGTTAGTACCTCTGGGGTCTGCTGCCCTCCAGGCTGGGGCTGGTAGGAATAAGCTCACAGCAGAGACTATGAATAGCTTGCAATTATGAGCTCATTGTCCTGTATGAATTGTTCTCTTGGAATCTTCTGGGGGTGGCAAGTCTGGAAATAATATTGGGGACCAGGAAGAGCAACAACTCCATTAGGATGAGGAGAGAGTGTGCTGGTGGGCTTAGTGCGTGCTGAGAACTCTGAGAAGTATTACAAACTCATTATTTCTAAAGAAAGACCCAGAGAGGCAAAAACGACAGATCGAACTCACACCAAACCCAAACTCACTGCCACTGAGTTGATTGTGACCCCGTGTGACAGAATAGCCTGTAGAGTGTCGCAGGCTGGAGCCTTTACAGCAGAGAATTGCCACATCTTTCTTGCATGGGGATACATACAGATAGATTCAAACCACTGGCCCTTTGACCAGTAGCCCAGCACTTTAATCACTGACACCACAGTGCTGTTTGGGTGAAACTCAGAAGGAATAAAATATCTACGTTCTCACTGAACTTGGACCTTAGACTCCTGCCTGTCTAACCCCAGAGCCAGTGCTCTTGACAACTGGTTCAGGTGACCTATGTCAGGGTGGACAGTATACGAAATGGTCAGGGCAAGGACCCTTCGGCGGGCATCCCTGGGCTCTGCTGTTGATCCAACCATGTGACTTGGGATGGGTATCTCCAAGCCTTTCCCCCCCTGTCTGTAAAAAGAGTGTCTTAATGGGCATGTGGTAGCCAGGGGACTTTCAGGAAGGAGAACCCATCCCTACAGAGATGCTCCTGAGAGACTGAAGGGGCTACTTAGAAAGGTAGGCCGGGTACATGCAGGGGCGAGGGTGACTCAGGCACCCAGGGTCTCTCCTGTGGTCGTCAGGTACCACTGAGTCAGTTCCCGCTCAGCACCACTTTGTACAATAGGATGAAACCCCTCCCGTCCTGGGCCATCCTCACGGCCACCGCTCTCCTTGAGTCCACCGTTGCAGCACTGCGCCAGTGCCTCCCCTTGGGAGTCTTTGATTTTTCTCTGACCTTCCACTTTCCCAAGTACAACGTCCTTCTCCAGGGTCTGATCCCTCCTGATAACGTGCCCAAAGAACACGAGATGACGTCTCATCACCTTTGCCTCAGAGAAGCACCCTGGTGCCTCTTCCTCCGAGACAGACTTGTTTGTTCTTTTGACAGACCATGGGATATTCTGTACTCTTCTCCAATGTCACAACTCAAAGGAATCAAGAAAATAGAGGGTCCCCGGAAAGGCTGGGGATCTGTCAGAAGCAACACGACTGAGATTCTAAGTAAAGAGGGAAGGAGAGGGTTGCACAGACTTGTCCTCAACCACCATGCTGTCCCAGGAGGGTCATGCCAAGCCGTGGCGATGTTCTCAGCCAGCCATCACAGGAGCCCGGGGGCCCTGGAAGTGGGCCTGCCTCACTATCCTTGCCATCTTCAGAGCCTGACAAGCTGGGCAGTACTCCCGCCCCGACCCCGGGAAGCAGGGCCTGCAGGCCCGCAATGAGAATGGACATCGGAGCCCAGAGTCCACTTCAGACCCGACAGATGGACATCTGCGAGGTGCCTGCTGGTGGCTGTCCCGCCAGCCTGTGAGGTAGCCGAGCAGGAGGCCATGCCTGGGAGATGGTTCGCTGGCTGCTCAGGGTGCGCCTTCCCGGGAGGAGTCGCTGCCTGGCTCCGGCCTCCCTCCCGCCCGCGAGCCCCTGTCTCCCCTGAGGAAGTCAGCCTGTAGCCGGGCTTCCTGCTATTATGCCCTTTTTACAGGCTGGACTTGATGGAGGTGTTACGCTCTTGCTAAGAATATGCCCTGACACTTGAAAGGAACCTTGATTATTGTCCTAATTTGTGAAGAATTAGTTGTGGCTGTTTTTCCCTTTCCTTTCTCCCCTTTTTTCTCCGCGGGATCGGGCAGGAGCCCAGTTATTGTGGTTAAATTTAGACGTGAAGCTATATTGGGCCCAGGCTGGGGCTGGAGTCCCTGCTTTCACTTCTTAGAACGGGAAGGAAGGCCTGACCAGGGGTGGGGGTGGTGTGAGGAGCCAGGACGCTGTCCTGAGAGCCCCCACAGGGAAGTCCTCTCTGCTGGAAAGCTGGAGGTGGTGCTTTGGGGAGAGTGGATGCCCAGTTCTCCTTTTGCTGCAGAAGGCTTCCACCCTCACCACAGCTCAGTGGGCACACCTGAGAGTGAAGCTTCACAGGTGTGGAGCTGTGCCGAGTGAGATCCTGCAGGAGGCATGCTGTGTAGACCAAACTCCTCAGCACGTCCATTTCCAGGTGTGTGACTCCAGGACGAGGAACTTCCAGTCCTCACTCCCTCCCCCGCCCTTTGCCTCCGTGTACAGTGGAGACAGTGGTCCTGCCCACCGCACAAGGCTGGTGCATGTCAGTGTTTAATGGTGTCCAGTGTGTGCGCTTAATAGTCATTAGCAGATGTCCTTAAGTCTGGGCCCCACTGCCATTAAGACCTAGGGGCAAAATGAAGAGTTTGAGTCTCAAGGACTCCCTGGCTGGGAGATCTCAGTCAGTCCCCGCCGTTGGCCAGGTCCCCAAGTTCTTAACACAGTAAAGCAGAAGGGGTCACCACACCAAACTCCAGGGCTTGTTTGAGGTCCCGGCCGTGATCTGCGTGAGCGTAATGAGAAGTTGTGAAAGGCTTTGCAGTTGAGGATCCACGTGAAAATCAGCATCTGTTGATGTGGGTCAGGTGGGGGCCAGAGGCCGAGTGGACGATGAATAAAGTGGACAGGACACTACCTTACCCTAGCACCTCCACCCCCCAGCAGATTCTGCCTCGCGGCCCTGTCCCTCTCCTGTCCTGACCCTCAGGTCACCTGCCCATGAGCGAAGCGCGCATTTTTCAACCTCTGCTTCTTAGGCCTGGTCCGTGTCTTCTTTCTCTAGTGCAGCCGTAACAGCGGAAGTAGGTGACTTAAAACCCAGATTTTTGTTCTCACACAGTATAGGAGACACATCAGTTCAACTCAGCGCCATTGAGTCAGAATCAATCTGTACCAACTCACAGCTGACCCTCTAGCAGGTTTTCAGAGGCTGCAAATTGTACAGACAGAGATTGACTATCTTTCTACCTCAGAGCACATGAGGGATTTGAACCATCTGCCTTTGGGTTGGCAGCAGACTCCTTACCCACTGAGAAGGTCATCTTGAAATCTCAGCTCCGCTCATGCCCACTGAACTAGAATTGACTCATAGCTGACCCTGCAATGGGTTTTCAGAGGCTGTAAATTGCATGAGAGAAGACTGTCCATCTTTCTTCCGTGGAGTTGTGGGCGGATCTGAACTCCCTGAACTACCCCCTGGACCACCAGAGGTAAGATTCAAAATTGAGGCATCAGCCCTAGGAGATGCCCTTCTCAGCCCATTTCAGCTTCTACTCCCAGGCCACCTTCATGTCTCAATACCTCCCTCCCTCCTCTGCTTGTCTGTCTCCTTGCTTAATCTCTATCCTATTACAAAGGGACACAATTTGAGACACACCCTATACTAATCCCATAGTTCCTAAATGGGATTGTTGTTGTTGGAAAACCCTTCATTGGGTTTTCGGAGACAGTTTAATGGCTTGGGAGGAGATTGCCCATCCTGCCACAGAGGCAGCTGGAGTTCTAGAACTGAGCGCCTTGGGTATTGCAGCACAGCTTCTTGCCACTAGGCAACCAAAGCTCTTCACAGTATATTTTGGGGACACACAATTCAATCTTTGACCACCTGGTTGAGGAGAAGGTCTCATGCACCTGCAGTACTGGCACGGCCAGGATGATGTGGTGGCCTGAGCATTGGGGCAGGCAGCTATCTGAAAGGTCCTTTGACCCTCCAGTCCCTCCATGGGAGAAAGAGGAGGCAGTGTGTTTGCCTGAAAATTCACAGCTGTGGGGAAGTTCTGCTCTTGTCTGTAGGGTCACTGTGAGTCAGAATGGATTCCGTCACAGAGGAGGTTGTTTGCTTTGGTTTGGGATTTTTCCCTCTGAGGCACTTGTTAAATGTTTGCAGAGCGAGTGAAGGAGACCTCACTGCTGAAGGCACCCTCATCCCAGTCTATCCGGAAGCTTCGTCCCGAGGTGATGCCCAGCTTCCTTCTTCACTCTGCTCTCGTGTTCTAGCCTCCGAGAGCTGAGCAGGCTGAGTGCCCTGCTTCTGAACCCTGGCTCCGTGAACTCAGGAGAAAGGACGCAAGACTCCACCACATACTTGCTCTGTGGCTCAGTTTCCCCTTCTGCTTAGAGGGGAATAAAGCTGGGACACAGGCCTGTGACAGCTTCTCTCTGCCTTCCTCATCACCATGCTTTGAAATGGGCTCAGAACTGACCTCTCCGCAAGTTTTCAGAGGCTATCAATTCTGTGAAAGGAGATAGTTCATCTTTCTCCCCCGTATTTTGAACTGCCTGCCTTGGGTTGACAGTGCAGCTCCTGACCCACTAGACCACTAGAGCTCCCTTCAGCACTTAGGGGGATACCATCAGAGTCAGTACCCTGGTTTAGACTTGAAGCCAGCAGAACTGTGAGATAAGAAATCCCGATTCTCACGATCTACCTCAAAACCTTCTGTTCTCCAGTCGATTCTGCCTCATGCTGACCCTTCACTGGATTGTCACAGGAGGCTGTACATTTTGACAGGAGCAGACAGACTGCCTTTCTCTTCCCAAGTGGCTGGTGGATTGGAACCACTAACATCTTGGTTAGCAGCCCAACATGCAGCAGCACCCCACCCCACTAGGACTTCATAATCTCCCTGTGGTATTTTTCTGTGGCAGCCTGTCCGAGGACTTGGCTCTCCCTCAGCACACAAATGAGGCAAGGGCTTCCCTGGGCAGACAGTACCAGGAGGATGTAGAGCTGATGGAGATTGACAGGTGGCCCTCCCCTCTGCCCTCCATCACTCTCTCCCTTCCCTTCTCCACCCCCAGCTGTCCACCTGGTCAGACAAGCTGGAGCCAGCAGGCCTCTGAGAGGGAGACCAGGGCTGGAGGAGGCTGCTGAGAAGGGCAGACAGAAAGGTTTCCTCCAAAGCCTTTATAGATTTCCCTGCACAGAGAGACCTTCCCACTCCCTCTGCCTGGTGGGGCGAGGCTCAGGCTGAGATAAAAATACCTCTCGACCTTTTTCATAATTCAGGAGCCTCTCAGTCCAGAATAGGGACCAGAGCGGGCAGGTCTGGCGATGGGAAGATGCAGGTGGGTGTGTCTGGACAGCAGGGAAGCATTACCCTGTGGCATTGGTCTCTGTCACGCAGCCCCACTGCCAAGCTTCTGTGGTCCCTAGATGGATAGTGCCCCTTGTCCCCTGGGGAGTGGAGGGGTTCATGCCCTTGGGTCCACTCTAGCCCATCACAGCTCTCTCTGTACGGCAGGTTAACTCAGTCCTCAACAGTTTCCACTGTGCTGAGGTCCATCAGTGCACTCTGTCCATGCTAATGAGGGGCTTCCTCTCCTCCTCTCACCCTCTGCTTTTCTACACCTGATGCCTCTTCACAATGACGGGCTCCTCCTGTTCACAAGCACTGTGTATATAAGACCTACTTTCACTATCCTAGTCTTTAAGGAGCACCCTGGTTCTACTTCTAAGACATTGCTTGTTGGACCTTCCTCTGAGGAACCCTGGTGGTATAGTGATTAAATTGCTCAGCTGTTAACTGAAATGTTGCCCTCTTGAGCCCACCCAACACCTTGACAAAAGAAAGGCTAGACCACAAAAGCCACATCGGTTACTTCTATCAAGTCACTTCTGACTCATAGCTGACCCTCCAGTGGGTTTTCAGAGGCCGTACAATTGCACAGGAGGAGATTGCCCATCCTTCTCCCGTGGAGCTGTTGGTGGATTGGAACCGCAAGCCTTTGGGATGGCAGCACCACTTCCTACCACTAGAGCTCCAGAGGAACTGACCCATAGCTGGCCTTCCAGAAAGTTATCAGAGGCAGTTGATGACTGGAGAGGAGATTGCCCCTCTTTCTCCCATGGAGCAACTAGTAGATTTGAACTTGATGCCTTTGGGGTTGCAGGAAATCTGCTTACCATGAAGCCGTCAGAACTCCTGGTTAGCAGCCCAAAATGTATCCAGGTGCACCACCAGGGCTGGTTCCAATAAAGAGTGCAGCCTAGAAAACCCTACGGAGTCATCTAACTCTGTCACTTGGGATCACTGTCAGAATGAACTCAGTGGCACACAGAACAGGACCCACAAACTCCTCCTCTTTCTCCTTCTCTCTTCTTGTCCCTTCTGACTGCCTGTGGGTGAGACAGCACAGAGCCTGTGCTCTAGACTCCTCCGTGACTTCTGGCATAGATGGGCATTTCTGCACTGTTGGTGTGGTCAGCCCAGTTGAGGAGCCCGGGAGACCTGTGCTGCTTCTGTGCCAGCTGTCCTCTGTCCAGGTGACCCGAGTCCAGTTGGCTTATAGCCCGTGATATTTGTCCACTAGTGGCCTTATGTCCCCTGGGGACACATGCCCAGGTGAGGGCGGTGTTGGGGGGAAGAAGGCAGAGTCAGAGATCTGGGCTTGATAAAGCAGAGATGAGGCCAAGATGTCTAGGCCAATTTGATGGGTGGAGGGAGGGATGAGTAAGCAATAGGGGAAAGATCTGGTGTGAAAAAATGGCGTATGCAAATGTTATGAACTTTGGATGTAAACCAGTATAAAATTTTTTTTAAAAAAATATATGTCTAGGCCAGGCATGTTTATCTTCCCATGGAGGGAGATGGGGAGCAACAGGCCTTATCCTGGCCATCTCCAACTCCTTGACGAGGCTCCCTGCTGGTCCAGTGCTCTAGGAGGCTCTCTCTTAACATTCAACAGTGTTTGGGCTTTGCTGGAGCTGAAACATCTGCCCACCAAGCTCCAGGGCATGACAGCTGCCCCTGTCTGTTCGCTTGGTCCCCAGAGTTTCTGGGTGCAAGGCAGTGAGGTCTCCTTTGTGGGACCTAGGAACTTGTAGAGGGGAAGAAGTAAGCAGCCTCCTCTTAGGAATATTAGCCATTTGCTTGCTTGCTTTTTCTACGTTAAGTTTCTTGAAAAGAGAAGCAATAAAATAAGTCTTCCTTCTGATCCCAAATATCACAACCCAAAAGGCATCCATATGAAGGCAAAAGGATTCATGAATGAAGCAAAGCATACCCTCATTTCAGTTTGAGTTCACAGCCAACTTTTCATCTCCCTAAGTATTTACCTGATGTTTCAATGGTAGAATTCTCACCTTCCATGCACAAGTGGTCTTAGGAAGAAAGGTCTGGCAGTCTGTTTTTAAAAATCAGGATCTGATATGTAATCCGTTATGGAGGTGACAAGACCACAAAGTTTGATTCCGTTGTGTCATCTTGAGTTGGAGATTAACTTAAAGGCATCTAATAACAACAGAGATGATAGGGAGAGAAAGCTGACTTCTCTACCTCAGTGGTTGTTAGTTAGGTTAAGGAGATGATTCAGCTCATTGTTGGTCATTGATCAGTGTTGTCCATGAAGACCTAAGAATAATGAGATCCCCACCTTACCATATCCTTGAACTTGTCAAAATGATGCCAACCAGTTAGACCTTTATAATCTAAAACAGACTCCACAGACTTCTTATGCAAGGGCCAGGCAGTACATATTTTAGACGTTTCTGGAGCATAGTCTCTGCCATCATTACTCACCCTTGACTTTGTAATGTCAAAGCAAATACAAATAACACCTAAGCAAACGAGCAGGGCTGTGTTCCAATAAAACTTTATTTGTATTACACTAAAATTTGAGTTTTATATCATTTTGATGTGTCATAAAATACTCTTTATTGTTTTCAGCTCTTAAGTATATACTTGTAAGATTTTGATTTTTGCTTATATGGTGCAAAATGGGAAGAAGAAAATCAATGACTCAAAGAAGAAACTAGTCTACAGGGCAGGTGGTCTGCAGGGAGGACTACCCTGCCGCCCTGAGACCGGAAGCACTAGATGATGCCCCACTTCCACTGCCAGCCATACTGATCGAGGCTGCAGTAGATGGACCCCGAAAGATTGGGAGGAGAGTGTTGATCAGAACCTCACATTCCTAAAAGCTTAAAAACCATACTAAACTGGTCAACTTGCCAAGACTATTGCCTTGAAATATATATATTCTTGGAACTTTGAATCCAGACTCACCCAAGGTCACCTCCAACCTAAAAAGAGACCACCTTAGAAAGAGTTCATAAGGTGCACCTCATTCAGACCACAGTATTTTCAGTCATTTGCTATACATCTGAGATCTGGACAGTGATTAAGAATTACAGAAGAAGAATTGATGCCTTTGAACTTCGGTGTTGGAGAAGAGTGCTGAAGATGCCCATGGACTGCCAAAAGAACAAGGTCTTGGAGAAAGTGCAGCCAGAGTGCTCCTTGGAGGCAAAGATGATCAAGCTGCATCTCACACACTTTGGCCATGTTGCTAGGAGGTTATTCCTTGGAGAGGGACATTATGCTTGGAAAGCTGAAGGGTAGAAGAAGGAGAGGAAGACCCTCGACCAGGTGGCTTGATACAGTGACTATAGCGGTTGGCTCAAGTATGTCAGAGATTGTGAGGATGGCACAGGATAGGACAGGGTTCAGATCTGCTGTTCGTGAGGTCTCTGTGAGGTGTACTCGACAGCACCTAGCAACAACAGCAACCCATAAGTGCTCCTTAACACACACACCCCCCCTTAGAGCAAAAGGTCAATAATGACTTTAAATAAGATGAGATTGTAAGAGATTGGGATAGATGGACACATGACCAGCAATGTGCTTAGTGTGATCCCTTAAATATTTGATGGATGTTAATCAGGGTAAGAGTAAGGGGTATATGGACACCTCATGAGGAATGTGACCAAGGTCATGAAACAGCTTGTAAAGAAATGGTTGAGTAGGAACCTAAATTGTCTTAACCTGCACCCAAAACACAGGCAAAGACTCTGAAAAAGAAAAATTAATCTAGTGTCCTTGTCATACAAAAACAGTGAGGTAATTGGCCCATGGGCCCTAGTTTGTAGCCCCACTGGTCGGCACCCATCTGAGAGACTTGACTGCAGTGGTTGGGGAAAGGCAAGTGCAGTGGGTGAGAGCTGAGCTTCAGGGACTGGCATGGGCCTCAGAGCCTCACCAGGAGACCAGTCCTGCCTCTCTGGTATCTGTGATCATTGTTGATTGACCCCAGCAGAGTCCTCGTGGCCAGGTTCTGAGGCAGAGCTTTTTTGTTCACTGAAGCCCTTGTGTTGAGAACACTCAAATGCGGTTGAGTCAGTTCTGACTCATAACGACCCCATGTGTGCCAGAATAGGACTGTGATACGAGTGGTTTTTTTAAGGGTTGATCTTTAAAAGGCACTTGCCAGGCCTTTCTTCTGAGGGGCATTTGGGTGGACTCGTACTGCCAACCTTTTGGTTACCCTTGTCCATCTTATATAACACCGAGGGACTCTATATTGAGAGACTGTTGTTGTTGTGTGCCATCAAGTCAGAACCGACCCATAGTAGATCCTCCAATGGGTTTTCAGAGGCAGTAACTGCACAGAAGGAGATTAACTAGCGTGGGGTAAACCCATCTACATTTGAGTCCCTGCTCTACTGCCTTTCAGCCTAGTGACTTTAGGCACATGACACCACTCCTCCAGGAGGCTAGTCTGTAAAATGGGGCTGTTGATTACATCACCTTCCTGTGTTTGTGAAACCTCAAAGACTGGAGGAGCAATGCTTTCAATCCCATCCCTGGTAAATGTTTATGCTGCTTTTTGCACTGTTCCCAACCACAGTCTGCCCTGGAATGGGGAACCAGATTTCTGCAGAACTGGTCCAGGCTGTTGAAATCATGCTTACGTGTGCTTCCCCTGACCCTTGTCTCCCTCTGAAAAGTAACCCTTTTGTTTCTCTTATATTCCTCAGGTGGAAATAACTGCCTCTGCCTTTGTATTGAGCTAGTGAAGTGACTGCTGTTGAGATAATGGGGCAATAATGTGGTAGAAACACAGGCTTTCAGGGCTCTTCCTGGTGTGCAAGGCTAAGAGACCCCCCACACACACACTGCTGTTGGGTGGATGATGCCATCTCATCCTAATCCCAAAAGGCAGAGCAGAGTAGTTCTGAGGGTTTCCGAGGCTGTAAAATAGTTTTCAAGCCCCCTACCCCAATTTCATTTAACATTTAAAAGTTGTAATTCAAATGAAAATTTACAGTTATTTCTTCAGTCACTCACACACTGTTTTGTAACAGTTTCAGCACCCTCAATGTTGTCGTCCTTTCTCCATTTCTTCCCTGTAATTCTGCTAGCCACTCATTTTCTGTTTTTTCTTTTTCTTTTTTCCCCTTTCTTTAGTAGTACTGTAGGAAACGCTGGTAGTCTGGCCTTGAGGTTAGCAGCACAGGCTGGGCAGTTCCACTGTGCCTTATGGGGTCACTAGACATCAGCATTGGCCCCATGACACTGAGGTTTACAGCTTAGCTTCTCAGGTTCATTTTCTTGAGAACTCTGTTCCTTGAAGCCCTGCTGGGCAGCTGGGCACCATGGGCACCATGGGCACCATGTCCCCTGCTGCTCCCCGAGGAGGTTTTCTTCTGAGTGTGGTGCACAGTATTGATTCCAGGAGGCCCGCACGGTGCACTTCCCCTTCCCCTATTTCCCGCGAAGTGTCTCTTCATGATTTCTGTGCCATCACCATGATTCAGAGCCTGTGTGGAAAGTTCCTGAAATTCCTCTCTAGGGGTGGCCCTTAAGCAGTATGATCATTGTGCAGATTTACAGGAGAGACTTTGGAAAACACTTGCTCCCAGAGAATTCAGAGTTTGGGGTGTGTGTGTGTGTGTGTGTATGTGTTTTGTTTTTCGCTTTAGTTGGTTGGTTGGTTTGGTTTTGTTTTTTATAGAATGGCAGAGTAGATTAAGTGTTGGGCTGCTCACTGGAAGTTAGAAGTTTGATAGTTCGAAACCACCAGCCCCACCATTGAAGAAAGGTGAACGAATGTCCTCTTGTTAAGATTTACGCCTTGGAGACACAGTGTCTGGTCTCCATGAATTGGAATTGACTCATTGGCAGTGGGTGGGGGATGATAATGGTAGGAAGGGGACAAGATGCTATGAATGATGGTCATTCTTCACTTGTGCACACATCTTCAGAGTCTTCAGAGCATTCAGGAGTGAGTGAAAATCTGCATTAAAGCTCCAGCAGCCCTGAAAGGTAGTAGTGGTCACAATCTACAGGTGACCAGAGTGAGGCTCGGAGCCATTGTTATTAGATGCTGTTGAATATGTGCAACTCGTAGCAAACCTCTGAACAACAGATCCGAGCCGTGTCCTATCCTGCACCATCCTTATCATTCCCAGCACGCTCTAGCTCATTGCCTCAGTCCTGTTTCAATCCGTCTCACTAGGGGCTTTCTGTCTTTTGCTGGCCCTCATCTTTCCAAGCATCATGTCCCTTTCCAAGGAATAGCCTCTCTTAACAACAAGCCCAAAGTATATGAGACAAAGCCTCACCATCCTGGCCTCTGAGGAGCATTCTGGCTCACTTCCTCCAACACGTATCTATTTGTTCCATGGGATACTCATCACTCTTTCCCAGCACTGCAACTCAAAGGCTTTGCTTATTCTTCTGTCATCCTTATTCATTGTCTAGCTCTCAGATGCATAATAGGTGATTAGAAAGACTGTGGCTTGAGTCAGGTGAATCTTAACCTTTAAACGGACATCACTGCTCTTCAGGACTTTGGAGAGGTCCCTGACAACAGTTTTTCCCAACGCTTCCAGGTTACCTGGCTGCTGGTACCAAGGGTGTTCGTTATGAATCCAAATAAGATGAAATAGTTGGCAATTTCAGTCTTTTCTCCATCTATCATGATGACTGAAATTGCCAACTATTTCGTATTACTTGGATTCACAACCAGTACCCTTGGTACCGTGCTAGCAGTCAGGCGATCTGGAAACACATTGGCCCGGTGGCAAGGATTTTTTTATTCTTGATGTAACATGAACTGTTGAAGCTCATATAGCAGATAAGTGACAGGATTTTCTCTCCGTAAATCCTATTCATTTTCAAGTACTTGGCCTTCTGTGATAGGACCCACACCTTCTAGCTGACTGAATGGCTTCCTACTCCATTGCCAGCTTCATCTGCAGTCCTGTGGCCATGTAATTATGCTCTGGCCAATGAAAGAGAAGCAGAAGTGTTGTCTGGAATGTGTATAAAGTTTGCTGCAAAGAACCAACTCTGCTGGAAGGAACCTCTTGCCTTCTGACGTTCCTCTTTCTTTGGGTCAGTAATTTGAATGTGATGGCTGGAGCCAAAGCGGCGTTGTTGGACCATGAGGCATCCTCTGCCCTAGAACACATGCCAAGAAGTAGAGCCAAAAAGCTGTGTCCTGGCTCCCTCACGTTGCCACCCCTCTGCTCTGGCAGTGCAGGGTGACTACTTACTGATTTGGGCTAGATGCTAGAAGCATCTTTCTTTGGGCCCCTGTTGTGTGATCTGTGTCTGTCACTTACAGTGAAGCCTGCTCCTTTTGACCCAGGCATCCTGTCAGTCTCCTGCACAGCACTCATCACCAATGGAATGCATTCTGTGACTTATTAGGGCCTCCCTTTTCCAGTAGATTTGCCACCTTCATGTGGACAGGGGCTGTGCCCTTCTTAAGTACTCTTCCTCCTAGACACACATCAGTGCAGTACTGATGGGAGTTTGTGGACCCAGCTCTGAGCCTCTTGGATGGTCTCAGTCACTTCATCCAGGAAAGGGCACCGTGACTCTTCTCACCCTCACTCAGACTTCTCTCTGATATATTTCCTTTGCCTTCAAATTCTGTGGCTATAGGATGAGTCAGCCCGTGTTCCCCTTTGTTGCCACATCAGTGCCAGGTGTCTTTCAGCTTACTTCTATGCTTAACTCTAAAAAGAAATCCAATAAAATACAGAAAAAGGCTAGGCAGTTCAAAGGGAGCAATTTTCTTTTTTGGAGATGCTTCTTGATCATTAAGAAACGAGGTGAATGTGGGGTGGAGAGAGTGCACGCAGAGAAGAGTTTCACTTCCTGAGCTCATCCGTCAGGGTAGTGGGGGGTGGGGGACTGGTAGCGTTCCCGTCTTCCACAGGGCGGGCCCAGGTTGGGTTCCTGAGCCGTGCGCTCCAGTCACAGCCACCGCCTGTCAATAGAGGCCTGGGGGATATGAAGCTGCCGAACACGTTTCAGCAGAGTGTCTGGACTAAATCAGATGAGGAAGAAAGTCCTGGTAAAAACTGAGCCAGCTGGCTGATGCTTTATTCCGTTGTCTCCGGGAACTGAGAGCCAACTGGCAGCTGCTGAAAGCACTGCATAGTGTCCCCAGGTGTGCAGAATAGAACTGCTCCATATAGGTTTAAAAGCCTGACCTTTCAGAAGTGGAACCCAGACCTGTCTTCCCGGGTACCTTTGGGTGAATTTAACCACCAACCGCTGACCTTTTACCCAGTGCTTAACCCTTGATGTTGGGTGACGAAGAGTTGGAATCAATTCAGGGGCAACACTACAACTGAAATGCAGAATCTTGAATTAGTACACTCTGTTGACTCCCTACCTGTGTGTCCACAGTACCCTCCTCCTCTCTCTGAGCCTCAGTTTTCTCATCTGCAAAACGGGAATGGTTAGGGTTCTTATGTCATTTCTGTGTTGTGAGGATTTTGAATGGAAAAATGCGAATGGAGGATGCAAGAGAGAGTAAATTCCCATAAAAGGAGGGGGCCCTTTTTATATTTTTGTTTCTTGAGATTCACTTAGTGGAGCCTGTTGTTGAGACAATGATATCTTTGATCTCATCCTAGGGTGCTTGAAATGTTCCAGATGGGCTGGAAATTGACCGCGATAGATGATGGCCCAGAATTAGGACGAAATCATTCATTCTCTGTCCACGGGTCAGATGATGTATGTTGCAGATTGCTTGTGTCCAGCTCTCTGCCGTCCCTTCCCCAGTAAAACATTCTTACTCTTTTTACAGGTGTTGGCTATCCCTGGCCACATTCCTTTAAGCAGGTCTGGTTTTATCTAAGGGCAGGCATGGGGTGGGGGGGCTCGGCCTGAAGCGTGTGCACAGGAGTCTATAAAAAGACGGGCCAGCATTCATGTGACTCCATGCAGGAAGAATGACTAATACTTTTACCAGGCTCTCAATTGGAAGGAAGGATCTCAGGTGACATGGTGGTTAAGCACTCTCAGCACTAACCCAGAGGTCAATGGTTTGAATCCACCAGCCATTGCTCAGGAGAAAGATGTGGCAGTCTGCACCCGTAAAGTTCGCAGCCCCGGAAACCCAGTGGGCAGGTCTGGCCAGCGTTACAGCGCCACCAGGAGTCAGAATTTACTTTGTGGCACAAAATAATACCAGGTTAATAAGGGTCCTTTGTGACACCATGGTTAAGTGCTCACCTGCCAGCTAAAAGGTCAATAGTTTGAACCCACCAGCCTCTCTGAGGGGAAAAAAAGACATGACAGTCTGGTTCTCTCAGGAGTACAATTCAGGAAACCCAGGGGGAGTAGTACTGCTTTGCCTCATAGGGCTGCTGTGGGTCTGAATCAACTTGGATTTGGTTTTTTGTAAGTTGAAAGGCAGGGCAGTGATGACTCAGCTGTAGGATTCTCACTATCCACCCAAGAGACCCAAGTTCAATTACCTGCCCGTGGTGCTTGTACGCAGCTCCCAGGGGGAGGCTGGTGTGTTGCTAGAATGCTGGAGCTTCCAGATGAAGATAGACATGGAAGAAAGACCTGGCTGGCGATCTGCATCCAAAATGCAGCTGCTTAAAACCCTAAGGATTACAACGTCCAGTCTGCAAGGGATGGTGGGTAAGGCTCAGGACAGGCAGCATTTTGTTCCATTGTACGTGAGGATAGCCTGAGCTGGGGGTGGCATGAGCTGGGGGCTGACATGGTGGCAGCTAACTACAATGCCAAAAGGACTGAATTGTCCCACAACAACTTTTGGACCCCATAACCCGCTTTGCAGACCTTAATGTTTCCAGGTGGTTCCTGGTGGAACCAATCAGAGAAGAACATTTCACTGCAAACTTCTAAGTCACTGGGCATGCTCTCACAATGTGTACCATGAAGGGACCATGTCCTCTGTCCTTCACCCCACCCTTTACCCCGGGACTCCAGATATTTGTGCCTGGTTACCCAGCAGGAGGTGGTGGAATCCAGTGGATGCTAGCCAAAGAAAGTTACACCGAACAAATACAGCGACACCCATTGCTTAACTAGGATTCACCAGTGGGAATGTCCAGGTATCTTAGCGTGAAAGTGCAGGCTGGACCTGGCCATCAGATAGGCTGCTTTGCTTTTGAGCACGAGGGAGCTACTCCTCGTGGTGAAGAAAAACTTGAGACAGGCAGGGCTCCATACAGGCAGCTGAACTCTTGGTAACAAGTCAGCAGAGTAGCGGAGTTGGAGTCCTCATTGCTAATGATGCCATCGGGGCTCGAGAAGTCTTTGTACTAGAAGGACAGAGTTTCCTATACTGTGAGAAGCCGTCTCTTTCCCCGGGGCTCCTGTGATTTCTCTAGCAGCTCTGGCACGTGGGCAGAGAGCTAGGATGGACATTCCCACTCCCTGGGAAGGATATTCTGCACATGGACCGTTCGTCCCTACGTGGGGCCAGTTTTGGGCGTGATAGTCAATGAGGAACCCGGTACTTAGTGGACCGAGTGGCTGGGAAAGTTATCAAGGGCATGGAAGAGCTGTGCCCCGTCTGACCCCTTGTTTGTAAGCAGTCTCGGCTCCACACAGGGTGGGAAGCCACACGCCGTGGAACATCCCATCCACCTCCCCCATTGTTGAGCCGTGAGCTCACTTCCTGACTTGGGTGGGCTCGCTCAGCAGAGTGGCTGCTGAGCTTAGAGGAGGAAGCTGGCCGGCTTCTTCATGAGCAGGGAGCACAGCAGGGGCCAAGAATACTGGCCAAGGGTCTTCCCGTCAGCCCTCAAGTTCTTCTCTTCGATTCTCCTACCAGTCCTCATATTCCTTGAGGGGTGGGGTGTGCTCTCACACTGTTCTTACCCGCAAGTGATGAGGACACGCCATGCTCTTGGGGACCCCACGCACAGAGAGACAAGACACTGCCCAGTGTTATTCCATTCTTATGTTCAGTTGAAAATTTGAGGGTTGTGGTCTAAAGCTCTGTATTCAGAAGTAGGTTACCAGGCTTTTCTTCCTAGTTCCAGAAGAATTTATGCCTTTGAGTTGTGGCGCTGGAGAAGAGTATTTGAACATACTCTGGATGGCCAAGAGAACTGACAGGTTTATCCTGGAGAGGGTGAAACCAGGCTGCTCCTTCACAGCAAGGATTTTGAAGCTCTGTCTCACAAACTTTGGGCACATGTTAGGAGGGACCAGTCCTTGGAGAGGGACATTATGCTTGGCAGGGTCGAGGGACAGCGCAGGAAAGGAAGACCGTAGAGGAGATGGATTGTCAGTGACTGATACAGGGGGTTGCTTAGTGTGTCAGAGACAGCGAGATTGACTCAGAATAGAGCAGAGTTCAGAGCTGTTGTACATAAGGTCACTATGAGTCGCAGGTAACTTGATGGCACATAACATCCAAAAAGAGATCCCACCCAACCTATGCCTTAACATTTGTTCCTGCTGTCACCGCTGGAACATGCTAAGAGACCCCAGTGAGCATGGGTGTGCCGGGATGGTGAGGATGGCCCAGGCCGGGCAGCGTTTCCTCCCGATGTGTGGCGCTGTTGTGGGTAGAAGCCAGCCAGTCGGCATTGACAGCAGCCACTCTGTACTGACCCCGGGTTTCATCAACACGTGTTGAACCCGTGTCTCAAGACCTCGTAACAGGAGCATGTTACAGAGTACAGTGGGATTTTTGAAGTGCCGTAGCTCTGAATGAATCAAAGCCTATGTCTCCCTCTGTCCATTCCTGAATTGTCTGCTTCCCTCCATCCTCCCCACCCCTCTCTTGTTCCATTTGCACTGGAGACACCTGGGCCCCTAAACCATCACTCTTACTGAAACCTGGTGAGGGTTCCACACCCCACCCCAAGCCAACACTTCTCCTCGCACACTGACACCCCGTTTTAGTTAACCAGCCATTGTCTTGGCACAGAATCTAAGAAGTTTTTAAACAAGTTCTTGACAGTTCAGCTCCCAAGGGGAAGCCTTCCTGCTCTGCCAATGTTTACCCTTCCCCTGGGTGACCTTAGAGGTCACCAGCAGGCTGCACACTGAACAATTGCCCCTTCTCCTTGAAGACTGGCTCCGGTTGCCCCCGGCAACCCTTCTTCCCTTCTTGCCCTGCTCCATTGAAGCCAGTCACTCCAGTCAATCAGGCGGGTATTTGTAGGTGTTGCAATCCTACCCCAGGCCCCGCCGGGAGCCTCCTGCACTCCTGATCCTCTGTTCCAGCAGCACTAACTCAGTCACCGCTGGGACAGGGAAAGCCGATGGTGCCTTCGGAAAATAGGCAGCTGTGTCCGTCCCCCCCCCATCTTGCCCTGATGAGGGAAGTTCAGGGGCTGGGTCCCTCCTGTGTCTCTTGCTTCACTTTCTGGCTGTATGACCTTAGCAAGTTTCCTGTGCTCAGTGAAAGAAGGCTCCCAGTGATGAATGAATGGAGATCCAAAGTCTTTGTAAATTTTCATTAAAATAAATTTTTTAAAATGATAAATTACTAAAACCATTAAAAGAAAAAAAGAAAGAAGGCTCCCTCACATGCAAGTATCTGTGCCTGGGGGAGATGAACGTGTGCGTGTACGTAAATATACACGCACACACGTATACACACAGAGACACAGAGAAAGAGACAGAGAGTGACACACACACACAGACAGACACAGAGGGGGGAGGAGGGAAGATTGATTGATTGAGAGAGATGGAGAGATTTACACACTCAGGCAGGTTTCTGTGAAGCAAAAGTATATTCCTAAAACTGAATTCCTGCAACAAAACTTCTTTGATAGAGAAAAGGAAAGATCCGTGGGGAGAGACATTCGCGTCCAATGAATGCCTTCCACCGTGGTGTTTGCCCGGGCATGGTTGTTGCTGTTGTTAAGCACCTTCACATTGGTTCTTACTCAGCAGCCCTGTGTGCAGCGGAATGACACCTCCCTGGCCGTCCTGCCCCGTTCTCAACAGTCTGCTGTGCTCGAGCCCATTGTCCAACACATTGAGTCAGTTCATCTTGCTGAGGGTCTTCTGCTATTTTGCTGATGCCCCCTCGCTAGAGTTGCAAATAAGCATGCCGCCATTCTCTACCGATGGGCCCCTCCTGATACCATGACCAGATAAGCGAGACCACGTCTTCCCAGCCTCGCTGCTAAGGAGAATTCTGGCTACACTTCCAAGAACAGGTGTATTTACTCTCTGCTGTTGAAGTCTGTCCATCATGGTGACCTGACAGAGCTTGCAACATGACAACAGTGCGCCATACCACTACAGGACGACAGATGGACGCAGGAGTGGACCTGTGTTGTGTTATTTGCCTCCTCTGCCAGTTTCTTCACTAGTAAAATGGCCATAATAGCATTTCCTTTAGTGCTAGTTGGAGGGTTGAACTCGTTCCTAATGAAAAGTATGTCAGAGGGTACAGGAGGGACAGAGGAGGGGGTGTTTAATTGGACAGGATATGCTTGTGGGTCGAAGACTGTTTTGAGAATACGAGTGGAGCAGTCTCAGACATGGCAGGGCTTACAAGAGTGTTGCAGGACGGTACCCTCTCATTCTGCTGCCCGTGGGATCACCGAGGTGCAAGCACCTCGACAGCATTTAATAGAAGCAGTTTTAGAACTGGATAGACCTGGCTGCACAACATTGTGACTCTACTAAATGCCACTAGATTCCTCGCTTAGCATGTTCACCTTAGGTGAATTTCACCTCAGTAGAAAATGAACTTGAACACATAACCAACTGAAAACCAGTGATGTAGAGTTGATCCCAACTCCTGACAACTTTGTAGGACAGAGAAATGCACCCACAGGGTTTCCAATGGGCGCTTCTGGAAGCAGGCTGCCATACTTTGTCCTGCAGGGTAGGTCTTTATTTCAAACCACTGAACTTCCTATTAGCAGCTGGATGCATTAACCTTTGCACTGCCATGGGGTCCTCATCTTCCGCACAAACACTCCCTTACTACTGTGGAGTCAGAACCGACCCATGGCTGACTCTCCAGCTGGTTTTCCAGAGGCCTTAAATCACATGGGAAGAGCTTGCTTGACTTTCTCGTAAGGAGCAGCTGGTGGGTTTGAACCACCAGCCTTTGGGTTGGCAGCTCCAACTCCTTACCAGTAAGCCACATAAACCAGTCATTACTATTAAATAATATGTCATCTTGCTGTAACATGGATGTGATCATCAAAGATCTTTGCGAAGAGTGGGTGGTTATTGGGAGAGTTTAATAAATGCTGATTATTATGTACACATTTGCAGAGAACTGGATTTTAGAAAACAGTTTAGCATGTGAAGGAGACTGAGTGTAGAAATATTTAGATTGAGTAGTGATTTTTTTTTATGGCACTGCCAACAAAAAGGTATGTGCTTCGTATCCACCAGCCACTCCATGGGAGAAAGATGGGCAGTCTCCTCCCGTGCGAGTCGGTGCCTCTGAAAACCTGCTGCAGGGACAACTTTAGGTCAGTTGTGACTCGATGGTACAAAAGTAACAGCGACAGCAGCAGTGGTGGAGAAGGCGTGCTGAAGGCCTAGGGGGTGAGGAGTCGTGCTGCTAGCTTAAAGGCAGGCAGTTCAAATCCAACAGGTGACTCTTGAGAGGAAGAGCCTCAGAAAACCAGCTGGAGGACCAGCTATGATTGGTTCCAGCTCAGTGGCAGTCAGTGAGCGGTGGACGGGGGAGACTGACCAGCAGAATGTCCTCTCGGGCTGTGGTTGAGGACTTTGAGCTAGTTACCCAGGCAGAGATAAAGAGTTACACACACTCAGCGGAACCACTGAACTACAGGAGATAAATGATACAAGTAATTAAGGAAAAATCGAGCTGATCCGAACATTGTGCCTTTTAGCTCCTGCTAAGCTAGTCAGTGTTTTGCTTTGGTCAATATTTACCTCCTGACTTGAGAAATGGGAGTCGATATCTATTTCCTATTGTTAGTACATCTATTTTCTGTACACTACATGTAAGCGGCCTATACACAGCAGGCACCAATACATTAATAGCGGTATCAATAGGAAATCAGCAGTAATCATTTATTTTTAATGGTCATCACCACTGAAACACCAAACAGTGCAATATGCTCGAGACAAAGAGAAACACTTAGCATGATAGATGCCTGTGGATAATTGATTTAGGTTAACAACTTCCTTTCCTAATGGTGCTAATTGCGTTAATCAACGGGCTGATTTCATCAGAGGCTCTCAAAGCCCCATCCCGGAGGTTGCCAGCTCTCTTCTCTGGTTCATAAATTAGTTCCCCAGATGAAGGCACCCAGGCTGGATTTATAAGCAGCAGTGGAACAGGTCTGGTGATGCCCTGCAGGGCAGCCAGTGACCCATCCAGCAGTCAGTCCATAGTCCCACTTGAGTTCACGGGCATCAGGATAATAGGGGTGGTACTGGTGGTGGTGTTTTCTGCATTTGAAGGTCCTGTGAAAGTGTCAAGTTGGATGCAGACCATATGGAGTGGAAAGGCAAATTCTTAGCAGCAGGTCAAACCAGAATAAGCTGGCTGTGAGGGCTGCCCAACAATCTCGTTAGCCCTCCAAGTTCCTTCTGGGGTGCTTGCTCACCCTCATTCCATATGGTCATGTTGGACGGTCTGGGAAGAGATACAGTCAGGGTGCTCTTCACGTCACTGAGAGTGAGACTGTGTCACATACTCTGGGTATGGAGTCAGTAGAGGGACCTCATGCCTGGAAAGGTGGAGGGTTATCCAGAGGAAGCCCCTCAGTGACACGGACTGACCCAGTGACTACACGAGTGGAGATTGTGAAGACAGAGTGGAAGCCGGCACAGTTTTGATCTGTCCTCCGTGGGCTGCTGTAAGTCAGTGTTGACAGCATCTCACAACAGCAACCCGACAGACACTTCCACGGGAGGTGACATTTTGAGCAGAGGGATCAAAGGGCAGGGGAGGAATAAAAAAACATCCTTTTTGTTTTTTTTCGTGAGAATGTCCAGACAACCCTGCCCACCTCATAGATAGGTATCAGCTCTCAGGCCCCCAGGAGGTGCGGGGTTCCTGAACACCCCCTTCCACCATCTAGATCCCCTGTACCCTTTAAAGAGAGATTCGTTTTTCTTTCTTATTTCTCTCTCTCTCTCTCTTCTTTCCTTCTTTCTTTTTTTTTTTTTTCCTGTTGTTCCCCAGAGTCACTTGCTTTTGCTTCCAGTCACTCTGGTTTGTTGTCAAACAGGTTTTGTCACCTGTGCCAGTTAAGAGTTGCCAGGAAGAGTCTGCTTTGGAGAATGATGTCAGGATTCAGAGGGCTCCTCTTGAAATCTGTGGAGAGCGCGCTTCTCCATAGGATCCCGAGAGGGCAGGTGGTGGGATGCAGGTAGCTGACGCTGATTGGATGACAGAGGCCTGGAGGCGTGCAGAGAAGTGGCAGGGCGGAGAATCTTTATGCTTACAGCCTTCTCCTGCTTCACTGTGTGTGACTTGGACAAGCCCCTTCACCTCTCTGTGCTTTGATTTCCTCAACTGCGCCATGAGATTAGTGCCCCTCTTAGATAGCAAGGAGCTCTGATGGCACTGTGGTCAGGCAGCTAACCAAAAGGTTGATGGTTCAAACACACCTCCGCTCCTTGGTAGTCAGTCAGCTTCTACATAGACTTACCGCCCTGGAAGTCCCAGGCGGTGTGGGCGGGGGCAGTTCTAGGCTGCCCTGCAGGCTCACAGTTGGTCAGAATCAGTTTGGGTCCTTTTGCCTGTTACTATTTTGCTTTATTTTTTGTTTGCTTTTTCAGTCATCTCTTTAGACTAAAATACAATAAACCTTTGTAAAAACAAATTTTAGAAGTTAGTTCAAATTACCTAATTATTCTTACTTGGAAGTTTGTGAAGCACATTTTAATTCTGGCCTGGGAAATATATTATATCCCTGTCTAAAGGACGGTGTCTTTCTGTGTTTCTATCTTTCTTTCTAACTGAATCTATTATACATTAATGTTATTAACTTTTCATTATACCAGCTAATGTTGTTATGTGCCAGTTACCAGGTCAGGCACTTTGCATATATCCCAGGGTCACACTCTTCTCCGTCCCCATCCCATTTCAAGTATGAGAAAACTGAGGCACAGACAGTGCTGGAACCACATGACTGACGGTGGACAGACCACAATGTGCACCCGCGCAGCCTGACTCTTGAGTCCCACCTCGCTCCTCTATCTTGAAGCCCTCCTTATTCACAAACAATGAATCATCCCAGAAAAGAGGGAGGAGGACAAAGAACAACTAAAAATCCCTCAGAACCCCACCCTTTTTGATGAACAGAATCCTGATTTCAATCAGCTGGACTAATAGCCACGCCAACCCCACAGCTGACCAGGGCAGATTGACCACTAAGCATAGTATGTGCCAGTTGAATGGCATGGATTTCCTAAGCTATGGTGGAGCTGCTTTACAAGTTTCACCACGTCTTCGATGTGGCAGGAGACAGGTGAAAAGATGGACTGTAGGTTGATGGGGAAACACAGTCTGCCCCGTGGGTAACCCAGCCTTGTCACTGATGCTGTTAAATGCATGGTGAGTGCCAGGCACTACAGCGTTAATTCTCACAGGGCATCTCTGAGATTGAGGCCACCATTGTGCCCACATTACAGCCACACAGAGAGAGAGAGAGACCCTTTCAGTCTTTTCTTGGAGGTCCCCACAAGGCATCTCTAACTGGAAATTTTGAATGAGAGTGGTTTTATTTGTGTGGTGACCCTGGAGGTGTGAAAGGAGAGTTGGGAGGGGGACAGAGAGACAGCAGCCCTGTGTAGAGTGCCTCTGTGGGCAGCAGGGACTCTTTGTGAGGTGGGTTATATTGTTATTCTGCAAACCAAGAGGTCAGCAGTTCAAATCTAACAGCAGTTCTGTAGTGAGAAGATGAGGCAGTAAGCTTTACCTCCTTGGAAACTTGGCAGTGGGTCACCATGAGTTGGAATTTGTTCAGAGCAATGGAAGCGCATTGGTCAGTGGTTGAAGGCCTTGAAGTGTCCCTGGTGTTCAGGCTGCTTCCCACACACAAAAGCCCTTGAGTGGGGTTCTAGGAGCTGACAGCTGGAGTCTGACCATCTACACTGAAATGGTCAAGAAATGGCCAAGATCACCGGGAAGTGAATGGGCAGGGCACTGACAGCATCTCAGTGCACAAAGGGTTCACTTCCTGTATTCAGAGTTGCACAGAAGCACCTGCAAATGGGTCAGAATCCCAGGACCCTGCTTGTTTAGGCAATCCCGGGGAAATCTTCAGATTCCATGTAATCCTGCTTTTCCCCTAACCCTGTGGACACTACACAGGACAGATCTGTTGTCCTTCAGCATCAGCAACCCGGCCTGGTTTCCTAGAAGGACACGTGACGGAACTATGATCTCCTTCTGGCTCAGGTTTTTGACCTGTACCAATTTAAGGGAACTTGCTAGAGACCCTGTCTTGTATCGACATCTGATCCAAAACAGCTTCTCCTCCAGTTGGCTCTCTTCCATTGAAAGCTGGTGCATTACTTTCAGGGAACATATTGATTTATTTTTTTTAAATGAGCCTGTTACTGAACCTATTTAACAGCTATTGAACTTCACATGTTTAAATATTTACTCTGCATGACTCCAACCTGTTGGTCCTTCCTCACCTCTGACGTTTGGATAGATTGCCTGTCCTCAAAAGTTGTATTCTAGCAGCTTCTCTGGATTAGAAAACAATTGTCCAGTGTGAACATAATTCATTCACAGGCTCAGGGAGCTGGTTGCTTGACAAAGGTGACTTTTGTGCATAAGCAGATCCTTACAGCTGGACCAATAGATAACATCATAATAGATGGAGAAATGCCTGAAATTGCCAGGAATTTAATTTTACTTGGATCCAAAATCAAAGGTCACAGAAGAAGCATCCAAGAAGTCAAATGACATATTACACCTGGCAAACCTGCTACAGAGGCCCTTTTGAAAGTACTTGAGAGCAAGGATGCCATTTACATGACTAAGGTGTACCTGACCCAAACCATAGTATTTTCACTTGCTTCATTATGCATGTGAAAGACAATGAACAAACAAAACCGAAGAAGTGACACCTTCGAGAATATTGGCTATTTCACGACCTGTCAAAAGAACAAACAGATCTCATTTTTAAGACATGAAGACAGAGTGCTCTTTAGAAGCCAGGGTGATGAGACTTCATCTCACACACTTTGGGCATGTTATCAGGAGGGGTCGATGTCTGGGGAAGGACATAGTACTTGGTAAAGTGGAGGATGAGTCAGAAAGGAGACTGTCAGATGGGCTTAAGCAGGGCTGCAGCAGTGGCTCCAGTTCACTAGAGATTGTGTGATGGTCCCACATTGGACAGCGGTGTTTTCTATTGTCCAGAGAGTCGCTTTGACTCAAACCCAGCTTGATGGCACCTAACAGTGACAATCAGGTGCCTGGCACACTCCGATTCTTCCTGCACTCTGTATCTCACATGTGCCAGGTGGAGAATTGTATCTAAAATCATGAGCAAGTCTAGCCTAGGATGTGAAATTGAGTCTTGTCTTGGTGTTTCTCATCATCTGTCCATTCAAGCTTCTCTTCTTATTTAAGTCTGAGGGTGTGTAACAGTTTTCTGAAAATGTTCAGGTTCCAGATTCCTTTGAGAGTCTGACAAAAAGCGAAGGTTGTTCCCGGATGAACCCAGCATTTTGCTTCCCGTTTCAGAATGGGCCAACAGGTGGGAGTTGTGCAGAGTAAATACTTAAATGTGTTTAATTTTTTTTTAAATATATTGGTTCATTAGAAACTCAGTTTGCTTAGGAATGCACATCCTAAAGGCCCATTCTTTATGTTTTATGATTCTGTGTAAGTGTGTTCACATGCCCTGTGTTTCTCTCTTCACTCTCAGGAAAATGCCCTGCTCTTTTTCTCAAAGGGCAAGTACACAGAGGAGAAACCTGCTCTCATGATGTAATTGAACATCTCTCTACAGGAACGATTGCTATCAGCATTTAAACCTTGCTCACAGTGAATCAGCACAAGCCCTGTGTAGTCCAGCTGACTGCTTTAAAGGGAGCCCCAGAGCCCCAATGTCTTCATGGTTCCAACCCAGCCAGGGGTTCATAGAAGAAAAGACGTGGCAGTGTGCCCCTGTAAAGATTAATCTATTGCTGTGTAGTCAGTTCCAACTCTCAGTGACCCCGTAGCACAGAGCAGAGCTGCCCGATAGAATTTCTGAAGTGGTAAGTCTTTAAGGGAGCTCTGGTGGCCTATTGGTAAGGAGTTGCATTGTCAACCCAAAGGCTATTCTGGGGGAGAAAGGTGGACAGTCTCCTCTAAGGTGATTTACAGTCCCTGAAAACTGTCTGAAGGCTCAGCTCTGAGTTGGTTCTGGCTCGGTGACTCATAAAAGTCTTTAGGGGAGCAAAATGCCCAATCTTGATCCCAAGGAGCAACGGCTGATTTCTAGTCACTGACTCTGTGGTTAGCAGCCCAGAGCTTAACCCATTGTGCCACCAGGGAGCCTTCTGTTAAAAGGACGACCTAGAAAACCCTATGGGGTGACTGTCTGGTGTCACGTAGACACACCATGAGCGACAGTTGACACAACAGTGACAACTGTATTTGTAGGGCGTTTCCTGTTGGGATGCATTGATTCTTTTGAAATTGTAAACATTTTCAAAGTGTTCAATGCCTTATCTTTTTCATCTGCTAGATACATTGTATTAAATAGTGGAAAATCTGTTATGTGGGCCTTTTATAAAATTTAACACATACATACACAGAACAAAAGCTTAAATAAATGTTTATTAAACATTTAGTATCTGTAATTTTTTTACCTGCATTATTTCTTTCTTAACTGATACAAAAACTCAGTGGGCCTGTTCGTTATAAGCCCCGTTTTTAGAAGAAGAAAGAAAAGTTCAAAAACAAGATTAATTTGCTGAAAAGAACCTGTGTAGAAAGGTGATGAAACCAAAATTTGAACCAATGTTCCTGATACCAAATCTCGTTGTTTTCAGCACTGTATAATCTGCCAGGGGCAACTTCTGCTAACATTTCCTTATCCTTCCTATTAACTGGGATTTTTTTTAAAACCTTACTTAACATTATAATGTTTTATTTCACACTTAAACTTCGTCCTGGCATCAGAAGCAATGTTTTGCATGTGGTGAAATTTTAATGCATGCATATCTTTAGTTCTTCTTAACCATTTTCCTCTTCATGAATCTTTGGGATGTTTCCAGTCCCTGGGTTATAAGTGACATGTGAGGGACATCTTTATGTACGAGGACTAGTGAGTATGACGCAGGAGAGGGCAGGGTTCAGATCTGTTGTTCATCGAGTTGTTTAACTCGATGGCACCTAACAACAATAAACCAGTGCTTTCTGAAACTGAAGCTCTGCTTTGGGATTCTGTTTCTTTTACCTTGGTCTTTGGTACGTTGATGGAAGGTGAACATAGTTCTTCAGGTCACGACTGAGCCTTTGAATTTAACCCTTCTCCTGTATTAGCCTCTCAAAGTTAGACTCTTACTTAAACTTTGACTTCCCCTTCTTTTCTACATTGATTTAAGTGGTGTTTTGTTTTGTAGTGTTTGACAACTCAAATAATACTCTCAGAACATTTGATGATTAGACAATTTAATATCATATATATGGTGTATATGGTATATATGTGTATATATGTGTGTGTGTGTGTGTGTGTGTGTGTTGTTTTGTGTATTGTGGAGTCAGAACTGACTCATAGCTGACTCCCTAGAGGGTTTTCAGAGGCAGTAAGTAGCTCAGGAGGAGATTGCCACGTAGGGAGCTCCAGTGGAGAAGATGTTCTGCAATCCCAAAGGCATGTGGTTTGAATCTACTAGCTCCTCTGTGGGAGAGGGACAGACACGGACACACACACACACACACACACACACACGCATGCACGCGAGCGCATGGTAGTGTAGCTACCTAACCAAGTGGTTGGTGGTTCTCACCCACCATCTGTTTTGTGGAAGAAAGAGAAATGTCCCTTGTGAAAGGCGTTCAGCCCCAGAAACTTGACGGAAGGTCCCTAGAGTCAGTATCTAGGATGGTGGATTGGCTTGTTTGGTATAGATGAGGCCTGGCCTCTGCTGCCAAAGTCAGCGGGTTCAAAGCTGTTCCATGAAGAAAATCTGCTTCCAGAGATATTTACCACCTTGAAATTTACAACCTTGTGAGAAATGCTATGTAAGGCCTCTCTGTTCCCTGTGGATTGATTTCAAATGGATTGGTAGAAATGGTTGAAGGGGCCTTGGTGGCACAGGTCAGAAGATGAAGCCAGTCAGCTTCCCCATGGGAGAAAGTTGAGATTGTTTCCACCCCTATAATTTTAACACTTCAGAAGCCTTATGGGGCAGTTTTTCTCTATTCCGTTGGGCCACTGAGTTAGAGCACTGACTCATCTTGAGTTTTTACTAATTTTTTTTTAACATATATGTGGACACTGCAAATGGTGAAGCCCTCCAGTTCGAACCCACCCTGGGGGAGCTGAGAATATGAGCCTGGCAGTCTATTCCCAAAGGTCACAGCCTTAGAGGTCATGCGGGCTCACCCTGAGTCCAGATCAATGAGCAGGCTGTAGGTCTCAAGGAACACAAAGTCCAAACCTATTTGGTGATGCAGTGTATGGATTAGAGAGTAATTTTGATCTTCTAAGTTGGATTTGAAGGACATGGCCAAAAATAAGGCCCCCGGAATAGATGGTATACCAATTGACATATTTCAGTTAACAGATGCTGCCCTGGACGTGCTCACCAAGTTGTGCCAAGAAATCTGGAGAAC
>NW_006399839.1:1140878-1242272 GCF_000299155.1 Elephantulus edwardii | reverse complement strand
GGGGGGGGGGGGGGAATAGGAGAGCTGTTTGCTGTGTAGCAAAAGCAAGCCCCATCACATTATTTGTCCCACTCTATTACCATTGCCTTTTGACCTGTCTTTATCTTCTGCTAGATCTGGGGTTCCAGAAAGTTGTGCATATATGCTTGGTTCACTGTGATCTCCCGAAGGACTTGCAGTAATATCTAGCACATGGTGGGCATTCAGAAAATTTCATTAGAAGAAATAGAGGTGAGTTGCTCCTTACCTGCGGCTGTGTACTTTTGAACTCCGAACTTTAAGAATCAGGAGGAAAAGTTTTTTAGAATCACACGGCTTGAGTCATGCTTTCTCTGTGGTGTCAGCATGACAGCCATTCTTCTGTGGTGTCAGCATGACAGCAGCAAGGCTGAAATGAATTCAGTTGTACGTCTGGATCTATAATGAATTTTGAATCCAACCGAGAGGAAGATTAGAAGAAAGCACCTTATTGAAAAGTAAAAGAAAAAAAGAAAGCCACCAGTTTATTTCTCATGGGCCCTTAGCGGTAGTGATATCATGGACAGAGCAGGGGGGACCAGCCCTCTTTTGCCCCTTTCCTGTGAAACCTGTGACAGATTCATAGAATAACCATACAGGGTGGCGTGGCTCAAACAATTTTTCTGCTAGAAGGGACACTTTTCAGTCGCCTCTTGGCACTTGATGGCCGCGCTTGGCTCTGACTCCAGATTTGCTGGCCTCTATTGACTTCCCAGTTGGCTCTTTATGGTCCTCGCTGGCCAAGGAGGGCAGGAATTAATTTATGGCTCTGTGAAATGCGCACATCTTATCAAGGGATTGCAGGTTAATACCCGCATACCTCATCTCCTTACCTTTGGTCCTGCAGACTGTTTACCAGGCAGGTTTGAACTTGAGGGAGGGGAGTGCGTGAGGAAGAAGGCAGTTAAAGGCTTCCAGTTGCCTGCTGACCTGTTTGAAGCAGGTAAGACTTGACCAGGTGTGGACAGGGGCTCCTTTCCGCAGGGCCCTATCTCCGCAGGGAGATAAATTCACAGTTAATAAAGATAAGGAACTCGGAAAAAAACCTGGCATCCAGAACCAACTGTGACTAATTAGCAGGGTGGGAAATACCCGGTCAGAGGTTTGGTGTCACAGGGCGGCAAAGGAAAGCCAGCCTGGGTGGGAATGGCCTTTTGAACCCTGCCTTTGTCACTTGACATTCACTGGACCTTGGACACATGTCTTTATCTCTTCAGGCCTCAGTTTCCTACTTCTTAGACTTGTGGTTAGGAACCTCAGAAGCTCTGTGTTTGACAGGTCAGTGACTCTGCCAGCCACTCTGTCCAGTGGAGAGGAAGCAGTCTGCTTCTCTAAAGATTTACAGTGTAGAAGCCCTGGTCGTACAGCCTGTAACACATACCAAGCTGCTAACTAAAAGACCAGGAGTTCAAATCCACCAGCCCCCTGCAGGCAATCTCCTCTCGTAAAGACTTAACAGCCTCTGAAACCCAATGGAGGATCACTTCGCCTCAAACTTGACTCTGTGGCAGTGAGTTTTTGGTCGGAAGCCCCAGCAAGTAGTTCTGTTCAGTCCTCTTAGGCGTTCTGGGAGCTTAGGAATCGTGCTGCTAAAAGCAAAGGTATGAGGTTTGAGTCTACCAGCTGCTCGTGGGAGAAAGATGGGCAGTCTCCTCCTGTGCCGTTTACTGCCTCTGAAAACCTGCTGGAGGGTCAGCTATGGGTCCCTTCCACCTCAGCAGGGTGCAGCAACAGCCCTGTCTTCTGGGATCACTGGGTGTCTGAAGCCAGTTGATGGGAGCAAGAAGGGCCTTGGTGAGGATGAGCTGGAACCATGCATGGAAAGCACTCACTTGAACTGTGTATTTCCCCATCCTCCTTCAGTCCTTTGACTGTTGCTTCGAAGGAGAACTGAGTTGGTCTGCTTGCATGAATTGATTAGCTCAGCAGGTATATCCGCACTTACCTGCATGCTAGAATCTAGACTCAGCGCAGAGCATTGGGCACAGGCCACGTCCATTTCAAACACTGTCGTTAGGAGTCTATAGTCTAACTGGGAGGAGAAGAATTAACTATCTGTTCCCAAAACCCCAAACCACTTGCTACTGAGTCCATTCCACCTCATGGTGACCCAGTGTGTGGTAGAGAGGGGCTGTGCTACGGAGAGTTTTCAGCGGTTAGGATCTTTTGGAAGTAGGTCACCAGGCCTTGCTTCCAAGGTACCTTTGGGTTAATTCACACCAAAGTTTATCATGTAGTAGCCAAGTGCCCATTGACCATTATGTCACCTAGATTTTCCCCCCGTAAGAAACAATAGAAAAGATCACTTTGCCTTACAGAGAGTCCTCCACTAGCTTCCCATTCATTTACAGTAAAATCCCCTTGTCAGCTGTGACCACTAAGACCTCATGTGATCTATCCCCGTTCTGCTTTTCAGTCTGTGCCCTGCCAGCCTCATGGAGCTTGCACGGTTTTAGCCTCCCTGGTGGTTCTGTTATTTCTGAGAGTGTTACGCCAGATCCTGTCTCAGGCATCCACATGGGGCCTTTCCCAGCGTGTCACAAGTTCATCTCAGTTCAAGCGTCACCTCCTTGCAAACCTTCATGAACCCACTCTTCATTGTCTTTGGGGCCTTGATCTGCAGGGAGTTCTGGTGGCCTAGTGGTGCTAAGAGGCCGCACGGGGTTTGAGTTTACCAGCTGCTCTTTGGGAGAAAAATGGGTAGTCTCCTCTCGCTTGGCTGACAGCCTGTGAGAACCCACTGGAGGGTCAGCTGAGTGGAAGGCACACAACAGCAACAACAATATCCTGATCATTCCTATAAGCTCGCTGTGAGTCGGAGTCAACTCAGTGACTGTGGGGGTTTTAGCAGAGCTCTTTAACCACTGCACTAGCAGGGCTCCTATTTGCCTCAGGAGGCTGAATTCAGAGGGCAGCTCAACTTGTAACGCTTGTATTATTGTCCCACTGTGGCTGGAACAGGGAGCTCTGGTGCTGCACTGTAATTGCAAAGGCGTGCAGTTCAAACCCACCAGCTGCTCTGTCAGTGAAGGATGGGCACTTTCCTCCTGAGTGCTTCACTGCCCCTGAAAACCCACTGGAGGGTCAGCTCTGGGTCAGTTCCGTCTCAGTGGCACAAAACAACAACAACAATATTTCTGTAACAAATTAACACCAAACTTCCTAGCTTGAGTTTATGATCTGAGTCTTTGGTCTGAGATCCAAAGTCTGGAGGCAGGTTGATTCCTTCTGGGAGATCTCAGGAGAATGCATTTCCTTGTGTTTTCCACTTTCTGGGGACCACTCACATAATCTGACCCGTAGCCCCACATCTCTCTGACCTCTGCTTCCATCCTCATGTCTTCTTCTCAGACTGTGACCCTCCTGCCTCTTTTTCAAGGAGCTGTGATAGCTCAGTGCATTGTATGCTGGGCTGCGAGCCACAGGTCAGTGGTTTGAAGTTAGTGGTCACCCCACAGGAGAAGGATGAGCAACCCGCCTTCTGCAGTGAGAATTTAGAGTCACCAACAGAGTCACCAGGAGTCGGGATAGGACTGGGCCTGGGCCTTCTTTCTAAGGACTTTTGTCATTAACGTCCAGCCCTCCTGGCCATACTAGCATCATCTCTGAACAGCTCGGAGGTGTTCCTCTGGGAGCGTGTAGCAGATGTCCAGTCTCCACGGCTCATTTTCCCCTGCATTTCCTCCTTTTGCTTACATCCTCTGGCTTCCTCCCTTTCATTTCCCCTACCCCCCAAAAAAAATCTCCTCTCTTCCTTCTTGACACTTGGTAGTCTAAGGAAGTTCATGCTGGGGAAAGAATACCCTCCCCCCCCCCCGAAATTCTGATTACCATTTTAATCTTATTTATTTACTTTTGCTTTTTTCTTGATTGATGTTGTTGCATACCATAGAGTTGGAGTGATCCAAAGGGTGGGTTTTCAGAGACATTTAATTGCACGGGAGGAGATTGCCCATCCTTCTACCTAGGAGCAGCTGATGGCCTTGAACCAGGACACATATCCTGGTGGCACAGCGGTTAAATTTAGAGCTAAAACTTCTACAGTTACTGAGTTGATTCCGACTCACAGCAGGCCTATAGGAAAGAGCAGAACTTCCACGTGTAGTTTACAAAGATTTTAAATCCTTCTGGCTGCTAACTATGGCCGGCGGTTCAAACCCACCAGCCAGTCCTTGAGGCCAGATGTGGCAGTCTGCTCCCATGAAGATCCACGACAGGGGTTAATCTTTGTCGTTCTCTGGCCATCATCTCTCCTCCTGTCTCTTCATAACTCAGAGATCAGCGCCGGCTCCAGTGACGGTGCCAGCGAGGGTGTGGCCCTGTCTCCAGGCTGCCTGTCTCCTGCTCAGGTACTATTATGCTCTTGAGTAGTATTAATAATTTATTTATACAGCACCTTTTTACAAGCCTGCGATTGATCTCGACGGTCGGCCCCTGTGTGGACACACGCATCACTCCATTTCACCCTCAGATGATAAGCTGCCACCTCACGGGGGGTGGGAGGTGGTGGCGGGCGCCAGGCACCACGGTGGCGCCAACGACGTGACAAGGAGACAGTTTGATGCAGGAAGTAGGGCAGCGTTATCTCCTCTGGGTGGGGCAGAGGAACTCATGGAGGTGATCAGAGACTGTTAGTAATGAGGCAAAAGATCCAACCGCCAAGAAACCTGGGCTTTGCCGAGCAGCATCAAAGGATGCCAGGGGCCAGGTCGTGTCCCTTAGTGCTGAGTCAACCCATTATGGAGATGAGAAAGGACAGAGGTGCTGATGGAGTGAAGGAATGCCAACGGCAGAGGTGGGGTAGAGCCAAACTCCCGTGAGTCATGGTGGCCTGTGGCGCGAAGCTGTGCACCCTTGTTTTTCTGCCAGGGTGGAGGTGATTGTGCTTTGTTCTGGGATCGGGGTGCTCTCCTCATGTTTTGAGGTTGTGTTCCATCTCTGACTAAAGCACTTCATGTACACCCACTGCCCCTCTGTCAACCAGGCTTTAGTCATTGCTCTGAATGTCAAACAGTCTTCAGAGGAGCTTCTAGATTAATACAGACTAGAAGAAAAGGTCCGGTGCTCTACATCAGAAAACCAGTCAAGAAATCCCTATAGATCACGTTGGCCCACTCTTCATTTGATCTGGATGGTGCAGGGGGTTTTGCTCCATTGTGCATGGGGTTGCTACGAGTTGAAGGCCAACTTGATAGTGTCCAGAAACAACAACAAAAGGTTGAGTGTTTGGAGGAGCTGACATGTTGCCTGATTCCTTTTTGTGCTTGCTTCTGTCTCTGAATTACCTATGAACTCTTTGAGGGAATTTAAGATCTGATTACTTGCATTTTGGAGAGATTTGGCATCGCAAGTTTAAGAACACAGACTCAGGGTGAAATTCATTTTTTTGAAGGTGGTCTTTATAAGTAGCAGTTCCAGGATGTGCTGGCTTTGGTGATCATGACAAAGTCACAGAACATTGCAAACCTCAGTATTCTTATCTGTAAACTGAGAATACAGTTCATTAGAGTGAATCACAGGGACAGACTTATAGTGAGTGAGTCCTTCATAGAGATGAGCCATGTGTTATTTTTTCATTGCGATGCTGGTCATTGTCGCAGTCACTCTCATCAAATAGCCATCGAGTCCTAGAAGAAAGAGGACCTCTTAGTACAATTAAAAGGAAGGGTGAGACTCAGAAGGAAGTTCATGTCTAGAGAGGAGACACTGAAGTCCAGACATAAGTGTGACATTCCTTAGGACATCGATGGATAGACTCCAGCAGGCCCAGGAGTGAGATCTGAGCTCAGGATTGAGCCAGGACCCATGGAGGCCAAGTAGAAGGACACAGAGACCAGGAAGAAAGTGCTGACACCCAAGGAAACGAGGTCACAGGTTGTACACCGAGGTGAGGTGGTGCTCAGTGCTTGGACAGAAAGCTCTGCAATGTTTTCACATGATCCCACCAACACCAATACCAATCCTACGAAGTTATCCATGAACAAAGGGCATGGTGGCCAGGAACACAGGCCACATAGGATGTCCTTCCTGCCTCTTGGAGACTCATGAAGTATATTCAAATACAAAGGTTCTGAAGAGTTCTGTAGAAAGTTGCATAGCATTTCACTCCAATGTCCACTTTTGTTTTACAAAGTGATACATGGTTTTCTTTTTTTATTTTTATTTTATTGATTTTAATGAACATTTACAGAGACTTTGGATTTCTATTCATTCACTGTTGCATTTTTCTCCCTCCCTGTCCCTCCCCCTGAGTTCGCTCTTCTCTTTGAAAAGTAAAAGAAAAATTCCTTTGTTGGTATACAGTCGCCCTGCCTCCTCACCCCCCCGCCCCAGTACACTTCACTATGTAACCTTCATTCCTGACTCTTGTCATGACCATAATACCCAATCATATATCGCTTTTAAACAGTTTTCTTGAATGCACTTTAAGGGACATTTATTTAGACCAAAGAGAATTTCCAAGAATTATCTTTTTTTGAGGGAAAAGGGTGTGTGTGTGGGGAATCTAGATTCTTACATCTAATCTATATGTTATTTATATTCCCTACTCAAACATAGTTTTCTTTTGTAAGTTCCAGAGAAGCTGGCTACCCATTCCAAATCATTCCTCTGGTGCCCAGAAATGCCAGTGTGAGTTTTTTGTAAGGCTTGTAAATGGCTTACCCAAAGGACTCATTGCTGTAGAGTCAGAGCCGACTCCTGGCTGACCTTCCAGCCTGTTTTCAGAGACTGTAAATTGCACAGAAGGAGATTGTTCAGCTTTATCCTGCAGAGCAGCTGGTGGATTGGAGCCTTTGGGTTGCCTTACCCAACTCCTTACCCACTAAGCCACCAGAGTTCCCTACCTAAAGAAAAGGAAAGTGTGATAGAATCAGAATAAGATGCAGAACACGGGCTAATCATTGCTGATGTGAGGGGGATCTTGGCTGAAGGCAGAGAACATCAGATGTTTATCATTGTTTTGTTGACTATGCAAAGTCATTTGACTATATGGATCATAACAAATTATGGAAAGCATCCTGAAGAAAGGAATGCCAGAACACTTAATTGTGCTCCTAATCATTGCTGATATCAGGTGGATCTTGGTTGACTACAGAGAGTATCAGAAAGACGCTTATCTCTCTTTTGTTGACTATGCAAAGATATTTGACTATATGGATAGTAACAAATTATGGAAAACCTTATGAAGAATGGAGTTCCAGAATACTTGTGTTCATGCAGAAATTGTACCTGAACTAAGAGATAGTTGTTTAAACAGAACCAGGGAATATTGCATATTTAAAAATTGGGAAAGCCCACACATCAGTTCACCATAGTTGTTTAATTTGCATGTTGAGCAAATAACGCAAAAAGCTGGACATAAGTAGAAAAACATAGCATCAGGCTTGGAGGAACAACCTAAGCTGGGCAGCTGATACAATCTTGCTTGCTGAAAACAACCAGGGTTTGAAGCATCTGCATCCCTCAGTATGGATTACACCTCAACATCAAGAAAACAGAAATCCTCCCCACTGGACTAATAAGCAGTATCATGATAGATGGTGACTTGGTTGGCAATTTCTAGGATTTCATTCCTGTTGGATCCACCATCAAAGGTGATGGAAGCAGCATCAAGGAATTAAATGAAATATTGGCTTAGGCAAGGCTGCTGTAACGGCCCTCTCTGATGTGCTACAAAGCACAGTGTCACTTTGAGGACTGAGGTGCAGGATCCATGCAAGTGGCTTCACATATATGTGAAAACTGCACAAGGGAGACTGAAGAAGATTCAGTGTTTTGACTTCCACTATGGACTGGCCTACCTGCAAGAAGCCGTGCTGCAATCCCAAAGGCACGCGGTTTGAATCCAGCAGCTGCTCTGAGGAAGAAGGATGGGCAGTGTCCTCCCATGGGATTAACTGCCTCTGAAAACCTGCCGGAGGATCAGCTGTGGGTCAGCTCCAACCCGACGGTACACAACAATACCACGACATGGATTTCCTAAGGAACCAACAAATCTGTCTTGGAAGAAGGCCAACCAGAACATTCCTTAGAAATGTTGAGGGCAAGACTTTGTCTTAGGGACTGAGGGCATTTGTCAGGAGGTGCACGACCCTGAAAGGTCATCATGCTTGATTAAGAAGGGAGGGATCAAAACGAGGAAAATGCTGCTGAGCACAGTAGGCCGTCGGCTGTGGTCTCAAACGTTGTAAAGATGGTGCGGGATTGGGCCGCGGGGAACAGAGGGTGTCGGGGAGGCAGGACCGACTCCTTGGTGCCCAGCAACAACAAACAATGCATGATCGTGTTCATACTGTCTTGTAATGTCAGGAATGTCCATGATGATATCTATACTGTAGATAATAATGTTCATACTCTTTGCAGTAATGTCTGTATTATTCCTGGCAATGTCTGCACTTCATTATAATGACAGCTATCATGGATGCCATTTATAGAAGTCTGTCTTCGTGCCCTACCCTACGTGGAGCATGTGCTTGATCGCGTCTAGTCCTCCAAACAGAAAACTCAGAGAGGTTAGCAAGGTAGTCTGCCCAGAGATCTATGACTAAAAGTAACATTTGCATCTAGGACCGAGATTTGAACCCAGGACCCAGCCTCAGCACAGAACTGGAGCTCTCGTATCACTGCGCCATCGCAGCACAGTACTCCCTTCCCATCCGTGTCCCGAGACCTCCCAGCATCACTCGGGTCACACCTGCTGACAGGATTTAGTGCTGCTCTGAGTAATGGACCCTGAGGCCCAGAACATTCTAGAGCCTTGCAGTCTGCTGGAGAGGGCAGCTGAGTTGCCGGAAGGCTAAACTGTGGGGGACACATAGCAGCTCTGGAGCCCCAGCTCTGTTCACATGCACTTTGACCTCTCCACACTGCAGATAGCTGTCCCTTGTCCTTGTGTCACTTTTGTTTTCGGAGGCTCACTGCCACTTGCTGAGTTTCTTTGGGAAGGGCCGGGAGGGTGATTGGCCATTCTGGTTTGCCCAGGCTGCACTGCCTTAGCTCTAGTACTCAGAGGCCCATTGAGGGCAGCCAGGGCAGCTGCGCCCCCTCCACTGGGTCTGTTTGCCTGTTTAGGGCCTGGCAGTTGGAGCTTGTCTAAAGTCAGAAAAGTTCAATTCATGGCCTTCTAAATAACCACGATAGCAAGGATCAACCCAAGTATTTTTCTTTTTAAATCATTCTCATTGAAAAGTAGGGAGCTCTGGTGGCATAGTGGTAAGGAGTTGCAGTCCCAACCTGAAGCCCTGAGGTTTGAATCCACTAGCAGCTCTGCTTGAGACAAATGGATAATCGCCTCCCTTGTGATCTACAGCCTCTGAAAGCTCACTGGCTATGAGTCAGCCCCGACTCAGTGACAACAACAACAATGCCACTCCTGCTTCCAGTAACAACAACACTGAAAATAAACAAAACAGAGTCTTTATGAAATCTGCTGTCACTAATTCAGTAAAATGTACTTTAACAAAATGACCACAAAAATAATCACTATCCTTTACAAGTGTGTCGGCATGCAGCTTCCTTGTATAAGTTCCATAACGTTGGAGTGACGTCTGTAGCACGTTGACAAGACGAGGAAACTGAGGTACAAGCAAGTTCGACCACTTGCTCAAGGTCAAAGGTACAAGGTATCTGATGCAGGCAGCAAACCAGAGTCATGGGTCACTTCTTTGGTTTTGCCTCTGGAGGGGCGGTGTGTGGTGGAAGCTGGTGGGAATTTTAATTTGGGAGATAGGGGTTACCTCCAGATGAGGAAACCATCAGAACAGCCCCCACATACTCAGCGCTTTACTAAGGGTGGGGGTCATCCACAGAAATATGAGCATGTCATTAGCTCAGTTCCCATTCACAACAACTCGATGAGGCTGGTGTGATTTTAACCCCCAACTTACAGATCAGATGAAGAAGGCACTAGAGGTTATGTAACTTTACCCCAGAGCTTTGAATGGACGCATTCTGGTTCAGTCCCCCTGCTGAGAATTTACCCTTCCACCCCAGATAGAAAGAAACAGAATCTGAATTCCAACATGATTCCCTACTCCCCTCTACCTGGCTGGCCACTGAAAATGTTGCCTGAATCCCCTCTTTGGTCCCACTACCTCCCTCTCCTGTTGAGTTGATTCTCACACACAGCAGCTCTGGAGGACATAGACCCTTCCCATACGGTTTCTAAGGCTGTCACTTTCAGGAACAGACAGCTTCCTCTTTCTCTCATGGAGCAGCTGGTAGGTTCGAACCACTGTCCTGTCAGTTAGCAACCCAGTGCTTAAACCACTGTGCCAGTGTCTCCTGCACCCAAGTAGGGCTAGGTGGACAGTGAGAGAGGGAGATACTTCACTCTGAGGGCACAGAACGGCTCCCTTTCCCCCAGTGATTCTTCATTGTGAGGCCCAGTCAGGTATCAACATGCCCTTTCTGTTCTTCCTCACCTCCCACAACACCTTTTTGCCCAAGTCATCTTCATCTTCAGCACAGGTCAGATGTCACAGTGTCTGCCGTGCTTCACAGCGCTATTTATTTCCTCCTCTAATCATACACGCTTGACTCCAATCCTACTTAATCCACGTCCTTTAAGTTCTCAGTTCTCGTGGTGGAAAGACTTGCTGTCGTCGAGTCAGCCTCACTCCCAGTGACCCTGCGGCAGGTTTGCAAGGCTGTAAGTTGCAGTGGGTGGAGATGGCTCTTCTTTCTCCTATGGAGCTGCTGGTGGATTTGAACCCCCGGAGAAAGACACACAGGCTTTGGGCAAATTGTTCAACTCCTTATGGACCATGTCACCAGCACTCCGTTTACCAGAGTAGAGAGCATCATAATTCTAATCACTTCCGTGTGGTGTTTTATAAAGAGAAGGACACACACACACACACACACACACACACACACACACACACACCAAAAAAAAAAAAAAACCCACACACATGCGCAAGTGAAAGTCACTCTATATAAGAGACAGCTGTGTTTACCAGAAACACCAAGGATTGCCAGCAGCATCTAGAAGCTGAGTGAAAAAGAAATGGGACTCTAGCATTCAAAACCATGAAATGATAAATTCTTGTTCCTTAAAGCCACACATTTGTGGTCATTTTTGTTCCAGCACCACTAGTCATAAAGTAAGACACATGGAATACAATATCTCAGAGGTCCTGCAGTGTAGACTAAAGTCTTGAACTTGACCCTGGACCACCTCTCCTTGTACTGCTCCCATCTTCTGTTTATCAGGAACAGTCTGTCTGTGGAGCATGTCGTCACTTGTTCATGGAGTGGTCCCTTCTGCCCGATGGTGGTTCTCCACAGACATTGCTTCTTTGTGGCCACTAGACCTCCATCCATCTGCTTTGTAGCCTGTGTTTGTTGAATACAGTAATGTACAGTGCATTGAAACAGATGAGGAAGAGAACTGTTTCAAAGGCATATATGGTTAGCTATTATTGTTATGACAGGAGTCCAGAACCAAAGGTAGCATAGTGGAGTGGACTTGGGGGCAGGGATTGAATAACAATGAAAGAAGTTTTTTCTTTTACTTTTCAAAAAGAAAAGCAAATTGGGGGGCAAAGGTGGACAGGAAGAAAAGTATAACAATGAATGAATGGAAATCCAAATTCTCTGTAAACTTTCATTAAAATAAATTTAAAATTTAAAAGTGGTTCCATGAGGCAAGCTGCACAGAACAAAACTGCTGAATTCTGCATGCAGGCAGCAGGTGGAAGGAGAGTTTCTCTCCATCCCCACCTTTGCTCCCCCACCCCCTCCTGGCATTTGGCAGCCTTCGCCATGATCACATAATAAGGCTCCTTGCCATCAGTCTCCAGTGACGTGGGTGCCCCCAGGATGTGACACTGCATGCAGATCATCACCAGGCCTATTTTCACTTCCCTTCTCAGTCCTCTGATGGTGGCTCTTCTGAGTTGTCTCCAAAACCTTCCCAATGGGGGTTTCCCCTGCCCTGGGAAATAGAGATTCATGTCCCACTGTGGACTTTACCTGAATTCTCACTGGTTTACTTGAATTCTCACTGGTGGTTGTTTTCCTTCAGGCAGAAGTGCATGAGGCAAAAGACGTTACTTTGTAGTAACGGAGAAGTTCATTTGTAGTGAGATTCTCTGGCTAGTTCTTACCTGTGAGAGGTAATTTCAGAGGAAATGTGGTTTCCTGGAAAAGATAGATTTCTAGAATCACACGTGACATTTCTTCCTGTAGCTCCGTGACCATGGGCATGTTGCTTACCATTCTTTTAACTTTTTTCATGTCCGTATTTAGGGGAGCTCTTGTGGCCTACTGGTAAAAAGCTGTGTTGCAATCCCAAACATACTTGGGTTCAAATCCACCCTCTACCATGCAGGAGAAGGATGAGCAGTCTCCTGGCTGATGTACTGCCTTTGGAAAACCCACTGGAGGTTAGGCTGAGAGTGAGTTCTGACTCAACAACATGCAACAACCAGCACATCTTTATTTAGAAAATATCGTTCATTGTTCACTACTGTCAACTCTAAGCTGAGTCAACAGCTGACCCTCCAGTGAGTTTTCCGAGGCTGTCGATTGCATGGGAGGCGATCGTCCATCTTTCTCCTGCAGAGCAGCTGATAGATTTGAACCGTTGGCCTTTGGGTTTAGCAGCACAGCACTTTGCCTCTAGAGCTTCTTACCTAGGAACTAGAAACGATGATATTATCCATCCTGTAGGATGCCTTGGAGGCTGGTCAATACTATTGTCTGACTTTCTTTGAGAGTCCTGATAACTAATGCCAGCTATAATCCCGCATCTCTCCTCGCCCACCGTCTCCAGGCTGCCGTATTTCCATCCTCAGTCCTCCTTCTAGCTATTCCCACTTATTGGTCTTAATTCTTTTCTTTCCTTTGTCTGTCTTTCCTCCTACAGAACACACATCTCCTAACCTATTGTTTTAAGTTCTGTCAGTTTTTAAAGATCACCTCACCTGCTAACTGGGGACTACCAGTTACCATCAGGTCAGTTCTCATTCCTGGAGACCTCACCCCATCTGCGTCAGAGAAGAACCAGTTCCATGGGCCTTTTGGGGACTGATTTTTTTAAAAAATAATTTTTAATTTTTTTATCATGATTTTTTAAAAAGTATACTGCCACCCTTTGTTGGGTGCCAATTTTGACTCATAGTAAGTAACCCCATATGCTCACTCGGAGGATGTAGAGGCCATTTTGGCCCTGCAAGGTGGTCCAGGGTGAATAATATTCACTAAACCATGGAATGCTAAAAGGGCAAATCAATTCATCTTAAAGAGACGTGCAACTGGGTTACTCCTTGGAGAGGAAAATGGAGAGACTTCTTCTGATATATTTTGGTCATAGTATCAGGAGGGCTTAGTGCCTGGAGAAAGAAAGATGCCCTGGTTGGTAAAGTAGAGTCAGCAAAAAGAGGAAGACCTTCAACAAGATGAATTGACACACAGTAGCTGCAACACTGGGCTCCAGCATAGCACTGATTGGGAGGATAATGCTGGACCAGGTGTTTGTGTCCACTGCCAGGACCTAACAACAACAGAGGGAGCTCTGATGCCCTAGTGGGTACAGAGTTGTGCTTTCAAACCCAAAGTCAGGTGGCTCGAGCCCACCAGCTGCTCTTGTGAGAGAAAGAGAGGCAGACTCTTGCCATGACATGTACAGCTTCTGAAAATGCACTAGCGGGTCAGCTACGAGGCAGTTCTGACTCTACAGCAAATAGGGGTTTTGTGAATAAAATGGGGAAAAGGGTTCCATCATCATCATCATCATTATAACCTGCAGAGCATGAAACATTTTTGTTCCAAACCAAAATAGCTATGAATCTGAACATCGTGAAAAAGAGTGGAAGGATAGATAGATGAGTAGAGGGCCCGTGTTTCTCTGACTGGTGACGTGGACTACTGAATTTGCCACAAATTCCTGTGAGTGATCTCTTCAGTCACACAACAAGCATATCAAATAGGACGATAAATGCCGTCTGGCTGGTTCCAAGCTCTTCCGGTTTGGATGATAAGTTACATCATCCCCCTGGTTAGAATGCTGTGAGTTTCACATACTGGAGCCAGGATTCAAAGTGGTGTAAACACATGAACAAAACTCAAAATACTAAAGAAAGACCTGGTTCACTGATCTTAAAGACGCTGGTAAGACCACCACCTCAGACCGTGATCCTTCCACATCCTTTCAGTCTGAAATGGAGTATAGGGTTCAGCTTTCAGTCAGGCCTGGAAAGTGAACAATGAAACCAGAAGGGCCTTTACTCAAAACAAAAAAAAAGGTAGGGAGGGGCAGGCAAGGAGGAGGGATGGAAATGGGCACAATAGAGAGGAAATGGGAAGAATGTCACTCTGCTGGGCTGAAGGGATTATAATCAGTGTCACAAAACAGAGTGTGTATGTGTGAACTGTTGAATGGAAAAGAGCTTGCTCTGTAGACTTTCATCCAAATGACAATTAAAAAACAAGGCAAAACCCCACAGCAACACCTATGGAGACTGGAATGAGAGAAAGAGCTTCCAGAGATGGAGGACATAGTGTTGGGTGGGGTAGATGGGAGCCAACGTGGGCTGTGTGTGGAGGGAAGGTAAGATAGGGGACCGGGGAAGGCCATCCCCCCCACCCTGGGTGGAAGGGCTAGAGTGTTCTGTTTATAGCTTGAAGACTACAGTTTGCCTGAAGCCAATCTGTGTCATTTTATTGCCCCCAGGCACACTGCTGCAGCATGCTGGCGCCTAATAATGGCTTGGGTGCTATCTCCACAAGCTCAGAGGGCTTTCTGGGAGCTATCTGCTGCTGGCAGTGCTGCACTATCACTCCCATCTCACAGATGGAAAAACAGGACACCTGGGCTGATGGTCAAAAAACGACTTGAACAGAGTAGGAATGGGAGTCAGTGGCCCTTCGTGTAATCAGATACCAGCGTTCTCTGTCTGCAGCCCCTTCTGCAGCTCTTCCAGGCTAACCTGGCGCACCAAATGAAGGCTACAGTCCCTTGCTTCAAAAGAGCCACTAACCGTCCAGGTTCCTAATGCAATTTAGTTCTTAGCCAGCTCCTGATCTTTAATAACTGAATTTGCCTTGTAGACTAAATATCCTCTTGGAGGTACAAGGTGCTGCTTGACACATTATACTGCTTCTGCTTAGAGTTATTATAAATATTTTCCAACAAATAGAAAGGTGGAAAGATTTTTTTTTCACAGCCAATCCCTCTGAATCAGCCTGATGCCACTGAGTCAGATTCATCTCCTAGCACAAGGGCTTCTAACGCTGTGATCTTTATGGAAGCCGACTGGTACATCTTTCCCCTTCAGAGTGGTCAGTGGATTCGAACCACAGACCTTTCAGCTAATAGCTGAACACTCAAGCACCTCACCATCATGCCTCCTTACCAGCCAGCTAGAGTATCCTATTGATAGCTGATCAACTACTAAGAAAAATAGTTACAGTCTTTTAGATGATGGGGGGAGGAAAGACACTTAGAATTTTATTTTTAAATCTGCACATGGTTGTTAAAAACTAACCTTTCACTGCTTTAAAACTGAGACTGTATTAGTACGATTCTTTAAAAGGAAAATGTCATGGTATTTCATAAGATACAGTGATTAAAAGAAAAGACAGCCACCCACACCAGAGGGGGAAAAAGCCATCAAAATGAAACAAACCCAAGTACTGGAAACAGGGAGGATTGTGAGAAAATATACACAGCATTTGGCAATTGCACTGCTTTCCAATGTGCAACTTGGTGATAGCAATTAAATCTATCAGGTTGTGCAAACAAAGTCCCTCCTATGCGGACACAGAATAGCCTTTAGTTGTATCACTTGCTAGGCTATTAATCAAAAGGTCAACTCCACCAGCATGGAGAAAGATGAGCTTTGGAAACCCTGGTGCACCAGCAGGAGTTGGAGCTGATTTGATAGCAGTGGGTTTGGGGGAAGGTATGGAAATGCAGGCGTGAGGTCAGGAGGTTGAAAAACTACATGGCGAGAGACTCAGAGGGAGTAAAATCTTTAGGTCAGCTCCTTTACTGGAGAACGCCCATAGAAGCTGAGCGACTTGCCTAGGGCCACACAGCATGTTCTTTTCCATCTTAGATACTCTTCACACTGGAGGGCAGAGCTGTTGAAAGGGCACTGATTTGGTCATATCACGTTCTGAAGTTCTAACCATCAGGAGACTTCACTGTAGATGCCCTATCTTTGTGTAGTTGGGAAGTAACAATCAGGTGGAACAGCCACCACCAGGGTCAGTGTCAGAAACATCCCCTTTTTGGGAATCTGGAGGAAAAGAAAAGGTGGGTTGGGCAAATGGACTGGCACTTGGCTCTGACTTTCATCTAAACGTCCAAGGTTCCATTTGGCACCATCGTTTCTATCTGCCCTGTGGCTCTGTCCTGGGTCCAGTTCTCCACCTGCCCAGATTCTGAGGCCCCTTGGGGTCATCTAGGAATAATATCAGGATGTATAGCTTGGCAGCACCTAACAATAACAACAACCACCACCACCTGCCTGTTTCATAAAGGCAGTCATCCCTCTTCTCTCCTCCACCCCTCCCAGATTTAGCCAAGAGCCAGGAGTGGGGGCTGTGTTCTCCCTGGGATGCTGCTGGCCTCTCCCCAGAGGCGCCAGGCAGGCTGGGGCCAGGTCATGTGGAGAAGGCTCTCACCCCAGGAAGTGGTCTCAGAAAGGCCCGTAAGCTCCTGGCAGGGGCCTGGTGCAGGAAGGAAGCCGCAGAAATTCCTGTCCCCTGCCTCCCCACTATCACTTTGTCATCTTTGGCCGGCACAATCCCAGAGAGACCATAATCTGTCCAGGGCGTCAGCCAGGATTCTGTCCCCAGCATTAAACTCATTGAAGGAGGATGGGGTGGATTTGTATTAATAAGAAAGATAACCAAGCCGCCCCCACCTGGGCTTGATATTCCCTGACCTGCCCCCAGCACAGCCTTAATGACTGTTTCTGAAGCACCCTGGGGAGGAGGCGCAGATCAAAGTCAGCCACGTGAGCAGCGCTGCCCCTGCCACCCAGGACACCTGCTGAACTCTGCTCCAGCTGTCCCCTCTGCCCTGGCCAAGGCTCCCCAGGACAATGAGCCCCAGAAGAGGCAGGGACAGGAGAGTGAAGGAGAAGGAGGAGGATGGGAAGGTGTGAGAGGGAGGGGTGATTGAGAGAGATAGGATGAGAAGAGAGGAAGAGCAGAAAATGAGAATGAGTGAGCCAAAGCGGGGAGAACAAGGGCTGACAGATAATGGCAAGGAGAGGCCTGTGGAAGAGGCTGCACCTCGCAGATCTGGAGACACAGCTCGCAGCCCCCCTCGCCCCCGCGTCTTATCAGCGGAGCAGTACGGCAGCGCATGGGCCTTGGGCTCCCGAGGCGGCGGCGGCAAGGCCTTATTGCAGGTGCGCTGGCGCCGCCGAGTCTGCGGCGGCCGCTGCGTGGCCGGGCCAGGCGGCCAGGCGGGTGACGGCGGCAGGCGCGGCGCGAGCAGGGGCGCCTTCGCACGCAGGGCCGTGACTGCCGCGCAGCCGGGCCGCCTCGCACCTGGCTGGGCGCCTTGAACTTGGCCATTGCACTTGCCTGGCTTCTGCACGAGGTTGGCCAAGCCTAGCCTGCGCCCGGACTCGCACTTGTTACACAGGTGCAGCAGCTTCTAAACAGCTATTATTATTATCTGGAGCAATAAAAATAGTCATGTTTTCCAGAGATGCTGATATTCACCCTGGGCAGGCAAATCAAAGGGGGTGGATGGGGTTGTCGTAAGAATATGCGCTGCCTGGATTTGATCCCAGCCCAGCACTTAGCACTGGGCATGTGACCTTGCCTTTCTGTGCCTCAGTGTCCTCTTCTATGTCACTGGCATAATAAGGTGAAAAAGAATGGAACATGAAGATGTGACACCTTCATGTACTCGGCACATGGATGGATGGATGGATGGATGGATGGATGGATGGACGGACGGACGGACGGACGGACAGGGTAGTTATCTCAACCCGGATGAGATTGTTTATCCTTTTTCCTACAGAGCTGCTGGTGAACTCGAACAGTGTGCCTTTTGCTTGACAGTGCAGCTCCTTACCATTAGGCCACCAAGCCACCTCCAGTGATTGCCTGAGTTGTAAGCATTTCATTTCACTCTTGTTGGTGGGGCCTTGAATTTGCCCTCTTCAATGTTTCATATTTTAGTGTTGAACTCACGCAGCCTTGAATTTGGTGTGAGAATTTAGCTTTGAACTTGCACCCCTCCCCCCATTAAAGTTACAGACAACTCTGGATGATGATCGTTGCCTATTTCAGATCAAGCAGGGAGGCCTAGATCCTCGGGACACTGAAGACCCCCACATCTGCCTGTTTTTTTCTCCAGCCTTCTGTCTCCCAAAGGGCAGAAGGCTGGACTCGGAACCTTCTAGAACCCGAGGCATGGCTCCCATCTCTACCTTACTATACTGGTAGCTCTCTTTTCCCTTAATCCTTTCTTGGGGGGCTGCCCTATCTTTCCCAGTTTTCATCATCATTAGGACCAGGGCATGTTGACCCACACGCTGAAAGGAAGCAAATCAAATAAAATCTAAAGAGACCTGTAGAAGCCTTTTCAACACAGCCTGGGGGCAAGTTCCCCCTGAATGAAGGCAGTGCTTGTGAGCACAGTTGTCTGGAAAGAAAAACCTTTTAGCTGAAACCAAGAACATTCCTGGCTGAGGTATTTCATTATAATAATGGTCTAGCATGGATAGGCAATTTAGGAAAAAGGTTACAAGCTGAATACAGTTCTTACCATAAGAATGCCGGGAGCCTGCAACCAGAGCCTGCACGTGCTTTCGTTTGACGCAGGTAGTTTGATTCACCACCCGGAGCGTCTAGGTTTATTGCCCTGGTTTGGAGGCATATGCGCCCCAGATAATCTTTGTTTTCAGACTTCCAAAGGAGGTCTGACCCTTCGACTTGATAGGAGTCTTTGATTACTTCCAACCACCCATTAGTTAATTGTGTAGAGGTAAAGGGGCTTACAGAGGCAGGGACAGCATGATCCCAGGCTGTCCCACTAACAGTAGGATTAAGTCGCTGACATGGGGCAGACGTTAACTTTGAGCAAGGCCCTTCTGAATTCACATGGTCCACACTGAGTGTCTGAGTGAGAAAAGAGCCCAGCAAAACAGCCCCAATCAGAGCTGTGTGATTTTGGCATAAAGGCATCCATTAGATGAGGCTCCGCTGCCTCAGAGGAGGGGCATCTCTTCACTATATGATCAAGGGCTGTTTGTGCAGGATCTGCTGTTTTCTGGCCTGCAGGTAGGCATGAACAAGACAAGAGTCGATGGCATCCTGTCGGAGTCCACATTTTCTTGGGAAATACACAGATTATTTCCTTCTAGATGTGACAATTGCAATAAAGAACGAGGACTGGGCTTAATAAGAGTACCATATTTTTCCACAAATAACATGCCCACACATCCAACACATAGCCTAGCACTTCTGAAGATAACATGTGGCATGGAAGTGGGGCTTGGCTGCACATTAAATAACTTGTGTGTTATTTGCATAAGACTACAGTGCTGATCTAACCCTGAAGGGGAGAGCAGTGAATGAGAAAAATGGAATCAGTTGCTTCAAAATGTGTAAGACCGTGGTGTTTTGATTTTTGAGGAGTGGGGAGATCCATTGTTTGGGAAGGTGCCTGATTAATGCTCTGGGCCGCTTATTCAAAGGTTGGAAGTTCTGGTTTACTCAGAGGGACTTTGAAAGAAAGGCCTGGTGAACAACCTTAGGAAAAAAGCAGCTATTGGAAATGCCAAGGAGCACAGTTCTGCTCTGCATACATTGTGTTCCCTTGAGTAGACCAGACAGCAGCTGGTTAGGAAGGGTTCGGTTCAGTCAACTAGAGAAGCTGAGGGAGAGTCAGTGATTTCTTCTAAAGGCTTCACAACATGTGTCCAAAGCCTGGCAACTGCAGCCCGTGTTTGTCCTATGAATCAGACCTGAAAATAGCACCCAGATGTGCTTCTATTTATCCCCAAGAAATTTCGTTAGGCTAGGCTTATGGCTAGCATTGTACTCATGTCCCAAGTAATTAAAATAAAAATCAGAGTATAGAAATTGCGACTGAATCAAGATAAAAGAACGCGAAATGGGCAGGGTTCTGTGGATATCTTCTGTAGGCACAGGTGGTGAGGGAACCAGAGAGTCGAGACAGAGGCAAGGGACAGGGCAACAAGGTAGATGAGATTCGGCTTTGGAATACAGAGGTGTAGGTCCAGGTGGATTTCTTAACCATGAACTTGACCATGTAATAGAACCTATCCATGGTCCCATTTCTTACCAGGAAATGAATTTTCTAAGTCCTGTCTTTTCAGTATGTTGTTTGGAATAGGGCGATGAATATCTGCAAAGGACCAAGTACTGAATACATAGGAAATATTTAAGAAATGGGAAAAAAAACCAACCAACAACATGAAATCAACCCCAAAAAACAAAAACAAAAAAACAACGCAAAAACCCCTTACTGCTATTGAATCCATCCCACCTCCTAGGGTTCCTCCACCCGGTGTCCAAGTCTGTGAATTTCTGTGGGAGAAGCCTGTACAAATTTCTTTTTTGGAGCTGCTGATGGATTAGAACCACTGATGTTTCGATTAGCAGCTCAGTACCTAACACATTAATACACGCACATGGCTGCCATTGAATGGCTCCAACTCAGGCAGATCAAATGTATGTGTCAGAGTAGAATTAATTGTCCTTCATGGGGTTTGCTTTATTTTTTTTTAAATTGCATTGAAAGAGAATGCATAACAAAACATGTTCCATCTAATCATTGTCTTCATCTTTGTCTCCATAACATGGACCATATCCTGCAAGCTGTACAGTTTTCTCCTTTTCCAAATCCCTACTCCACCATCGACATAAACTCAGTACCCTTCCTAAATATAAACCCTCCTTTCCCTTTTAGTAACTACTAGTAATCACTGGTTTCTATATATTTGCTTCTTTGAAGCAGGGGAGAGCATACAGTATTTGCATTTTGCAACTATTTTTGTAAGTCTTGACGTTTTCCCCAGTTTAATACTATGAAATGCACCAGGGCTTCATTTCTCTTTATGACTGGGTCTGACCCACACTTTGTTTATCCATTCGTATGTTGAGGGACATGAAAATTGCTCCTTTTGACTGGTGTGAAAAATATGGTGGTGGACGTTGGTGTATGAGTTTCTGCTTACAATCATGTCTTCACTTCTTCTGACGGTGTACCTGGGAGCAGAACTACTACTGGGTCCTAGGGCAGCTCTTCTCTACTTTCTGCAAGCAAGTTCACTGATGAATATTCTTCTAATCCTAATGCTACATTCATCTTCAGACAGTGCAGCTTCTCAGATTATTTGCTCAGCATACATATTTAATTGAGAGAAGGACGGGCATTCTCCTCCCATGCAATTAACTGCCCTGAAATCCGCCGAAGGATCAGCTATGGATTGGTTCCGACTCTATGGTACACAACAACAAAAAGGTACACATGTAGTAATAGACATGTATAAGGATGCAACACTTACACACTTTTCCTGATTTTAAACCCTTCAGTGTCCCCTTGTTCTGGTCACACAATCGCTTCTTGGTCCATTTATAAGTTTTGAATGAACACAAATAAGTGGTCTGGAATTTCCATTCTTTTCAATGTTACAGCCATAATGTATACAGTCAAATGCCTGTGTATAGCTAATAAAACACAAGAAAACACCTTTCTAGTATTCTCTGCTTTCAGCCAAGGTCTAGCTGACATAGGTAATATCTTCAAATTCCACAACTTCTTAATGCAACTTGACTTTCTGCAAGTTCCCTCTTGATGGAAAATCTGCTTGTACAAAGTGAAGAAGACTTGAAACATTTTATTACAGAAGAACCAAAGACTATAGCCTTAAATACAGGTTACATCTCAACATCAGACAACAGAAATCTTCAATATGAGACCAGAAGGCAATATCATAATAGGTAAAGACTGAAATTATCAAGTATATCATTTTACTTGGATCCACATTCTACACCTGTGGTAGTAATAGAAGAAATCTAAAGATGTGTTGCAATGAAAAATCTACGGTCCAGAAACTCTCTGTAGTGCTAAAGAGAATGAATGTCAGTTTAAAGATTAAACTATGCCTGATCCCAAGACATGATATTTTTGATTACTTCCTATGAAGCTAAAGTTGGACATTGAACAAGGATGACAGAAGAAGAATATCGATGTCTTACAAGATTTAAACCAGGCAACGAGAATGGGGTCATAGACGAGATATCACAGAGCAGAGAATGATCCATTGCCAGCCAGATATACACAGTAACAAGCATAAGAGAGTGCACTTGTGAGGGACCAGGCTTGCAAGCTCAGCAGCATTTGGTCCTGCAGATCAGTGGTGGCAGGGGAAGCAGGCGAGGGTTGGGCCTTGCATGGAATCTTGGAGGCGATCAAGTCTAAATAATGAATAGAGCAATTTGAATAGAAGGAGGTGGTCCACTTGAGGAAAGAAATCCTGACGTGTGTGTTTGAGAAAGAGGCTTGTTGGAGATGCACAGATTTTTTTTTTTAACATTCTTGGTATTAAAGGGTGGAGTCTTAATTCCTTCTCTGGCATATGGTTGGATGGGATGCTGCAAGACTTCCAAGGTGAGGTCATAGGAGAAATAGCTTCTGCCTGTTTGTCCTATTTGGAGCTCTGAGCTATTATATAAAATGTTTATCTTTCCAGAAACAAGCATGCTGCAAAGGCAGAGGAGGGAGGCAATCCACACAGTCCTGGCAGATTCTGCCCCAGCTGGTTAGGCCTTCCCAGACCAGGTGCCCAATGTGTGTACAAAGAAACTTTGAAATGGCTCTGCCTCCAACCGCTGTCTAACTCCGGCCATAAGCAAAACAGTGAGAGCAACCCATCCCACTGAGTCCAGTTACACCTCTCACATGAACTTTTAAGATAATAACAATATATGAGAGGTGTGGTTCTATTCCCCAAATTCAAGCCGAGTAGTTATGTAGCAGTGATGCCCATAAGGGACCTGGACTGGGAACATCTGCTTAAAGGATGTTGATTTTACACCATGGTCAGTGGGAGCCATGGGGAGGGGTTGAAGCTGTGAGTGCCAAGAGCAAAGTGGCATTTTAGGCAGATTCATCCGGAGGCACTTGCCAGGTGAGAGTGAGTAAGGCGAGCTGGCTGCAGAGACACCTGTTAAGAGGTGATTAGGAGGGTGAATCCCTGGTTTCTTTGCTTTCTCCTGAACAGCTTATAATCCTTGGGAGTCTATGAGGATGAGGATGATGTGGCCAGAGTATTGCCTGCAAGTAGGATCCTGCCTGCTACCCGGGACGGGAACGACCGAATTGCCCGAGGACAGATGACAAGGAGAAAATTCGAGGTGGAGGCAGGGATTCCAGCGGGCATTGTGTGAGGTCCCTCAGCCTATTGGTAGCTCTCTTGCAGCCCCGCCAGCTCTGTGAACATGGGCATTAGTGTCTTGAGCGAGTGGAGGATTAGAAGGTAAACCTTGATGAAATCTCAAGTGTGTAATTTACCACATGAATCACCTGGTAGCACATTAGCACAAAATTTACAGCCTGGGGTGGCAATTAGTGCAATTAAGGAGCCCAAGTTGCTTTGGAGTTGGCCACTGCAGGCACCTCTGCATGCTGTGGAGGCCTAGCTGATAAACTGGGGAGAAGCCGAGATCTGATCTGGTCAATGACTTCCTTCCACAGGCAGTTCCCGGCCTGGGTCCTTCTAGCACAAGGGCAGGATATCCATGCCCCTTTTCAGAAATGGTGGAGAAGGTCCTTCTGGGTGTATGGGCTCTCAAACACCACGGCAATTAGTGAGTGTCAGTTAAAGAAACTGACTGTTGATGTAAGATGCTGTCAGAGCAACAGGCCAAATGCACAACAGCACACAACTCCACCAGGTCCTGCATCATCCCCACTTATCTTCTGTGCCTGTTGTTACAGATACTGTGTCAGTCCCTCTTTTTTGAGGGTCTTCTTGTCTTTCCTTGACATTCTGCTTTTCCAAGCATGATGTCCTTCCCCAGGGACTGACCTCTTCTGATAACAGGCCCAAAGTATATGAGACCATGTCTCACCATCTTTGCCTCTAAGGAACATCCTGATTGCACATCTGTTAAGACAGATTTGTGTGTTGGACTGGTAGAATAACACTGGTATATGTAAGGAGCCCTCGTAAGCATAACAGTTCATTGCTCAGCTTTCAAACCACCCAGCAAATGGGAAGCCAAACTTTATACCAAGTATTATAGGAAAACCCTTGTTCAGGAATTAAAGGAATTACAAATTTATAAGTTAGGATTTTTCTTGTGGCAGATCCCAGAAAATGAACTGTTTTTTTTCCCCCTGCAGACAGGAGACAGCTAGGGCCCCCCCTAGAGAGGGAGTGTTACTTCCTGTGAAATACTTCCTGAGCTAGAGCATTAGGTTGACAGTAGAGAAAAATTGGGCTTCATTTACAAGGAATTCCTTTTATGATTTGCTTCCCCTGATTATCACTAAATACATAGAGAAACATGACTTGGGGCTTCAGTCGAGAATTGCTGTTTTATGCTCTCTGTTCTATCTCATTCCTGACTGTCTGTCTCATTATTAAGAATTATAAAATTTCCCTCAGTCTGCAACACAGCATCTTTGCTTGGAAAAGATCTGGTGAGCTATCTGCTGCCATGAATATGAGACAAAATGAAGGAAGGGAAGGAGTGAAGGAGTGAAGGAAGGCAGGAGGGAGGGGAGGAGGGAAGGAAGGAAGGAAGGAAGCCAACCCACTGCCATCAAGTCAGTTCCAGCTCATGGACACCCTCCATGGGTACCTGAGGCTGTAATCTTTCTGAGAGAAGATTGCTCATCTTTCTCTCTCAGAGTAGCTCCTTGCTTCTAAGAAGCAGTAGGGCAGAGTTTTCTTAGAATATTGATCTGTTCCTTCTGCGATAGGTTTACCTGGGATGCAGATTCCCAGGCACTGCCCTCCACTTTGTGCGTTAGTTTTGTCTGGAGGTTGAAGCTGGAGATTGGTAGTCTTACCAAGCTTTAGATGCTATTGTGAAGTTTGAGAAACCCTTTCAATTATTTTATTAATAACTTCTTTTTTTTCATTTTCTTTTTGTGTGCATGTACCGTCAAATCAGATCTGACTGGTACAGGAGGAGATTGCCCCTCCTTCCCCAGCGGAGCATCTGGTGGACTCGAACCGTGCGCCTCTGGGATTGTAGTTGCAGCTCCTTGCCACTAGGCCACCAGAGCTCCCTTATTAATAAATTCTTAAGTTTCATAGTTCATGTGCACATGAAAAAAAAAATTACAGAAGTAACATGTAGACACTCTACCCAATTAGGAAAAGCTGGTCTCCTTTGTTGTTGTTTTTGGGTTTTCAGAGGCAGTAACCCACAACAACTATGGGTCTTTTCCAGTCGGTTGGCCAGGTAGCTGTCTTCCAGATTGGTTGGCATAGATGAGTGAGTGCTTCTAGCATTGCATTCTTTTTCTTGAAATACTCAGTTGGTATTCCATCAGTTCCTGGAGTTGTGTTTTTTGTTGCCATTGGTTAATTTTCAGAAGTAGCTAATCAGGCCCTTCTTTCTGTAATCATAGTCTTCTTCCTATAATCTAGTCTTCCTTAGTCTGGAAGCTCTGCTGAAACCAGTCCACCATGGATGATCCCACTGGTGTTTGAAATACTTGTCATATAGCTTCCAACATCACAGCAGTACACAGGCTACCACAGTATGGCAAACCGTTGGGCAAATGGCACTTCCTAAGAAGGGTAAAAAGCACCACCTTTCACCTTTTCAGGAAAATCCTAACCATAAGGCTTTCTTTATATCTCAAACCAAAGACAATTTCATGAAATGCCGGTGGAATCTTTGAGGCTGGTTTTTTAAAGATGGGATCGATGAACTGTGGCCCACAGACCAAATGTTGGATCACTTTCTCTTTTTTGGAAATAAAGTTTTATTGGTACACAGCTGGACTTGTTCCTTGTACCTCTCTGAGGGTGACCTCCTCAGGAGCTCTGGTGGCACAGTGCGTTCTGTATTGTGTTGCTAACTGAAAGGTCGTTGGTTTGAGTCTGTCAGCTGCTCTACAGGATGAAATGGGCAATCTCTTTCTTTAAAAATTTGTAGCCTCAAAAACCAGATGGAAAGTCTCTGTGAGTGAGAATGGACTCAACGGCACTTGAGCATACTTCATCCAAGTTGGCAAGCTTTGAAAGAGACAGTCCGCCTGCAGTCATGGAAATATTTGCTGTCAGCCCTTTCCACAAATAATTTGGCAACTTTGCTGTCAAGAGCATCAGGTAGACCAAATAGTTAGATCTTGAAGGCAGCCACAAAAGAGAAGTGGGAGCTGAATGGAAGAATTCTCAGCATCCGTGAGAGAGTGCTGGATTCCGTACCTAGCCAGTCCACCTCATGTGTAGCCGTCATAGCTAGGTGGTGGTTCTCGTAAACTGTGGAGTTGGAACCAACTTGTAGCTGACCCTCTTGTAGGTTTTCAGAGACAGTAAATCATACTGGAGAAATTGCCCATGGAACAGCAGGTAGATTTCAACTGCATGCCTTTGGGTTGGCCACACAGTTCCTCACCATTAAGCCAGCAGAGTGGTGGCTTTTTTGTTGCTGCAGTGCTGAAAAGATTCCAACAGAGCTTCCAGACTAACGTAGACTCAGAAGCAACACTGGTAATGTACTTGTGAAAGCCCAAAGGATCACAGTGACTTAGTCTGCAGCGATTCTGGGGGCTGGAGCAGACCTGAGCAACTCATTCTGTTGGATATACTGGCAGCTGGCTCAACGGCAACCAACATCAGTAAAGAGTCCACGTGTTCAAAGCGGAGTGGAAAAAAAACCCCAGCAGGCCGTCTTGGCGCCCTTGAATTTCATGCCAGCAAGGACCTCCCGGCCTGCTTTGCTTGCCTCTCACTTGCTCCTTGGTGTCTTCTGGGCTTGTTGAGACAGACAACAACTCCATCAAAGGTCACACGCCTTCTCTGCTGTGGCCTTTTCCTTTCCAGTCTCCTGGTGAGGTCTGGGAGTTCTTGCCTTAATCCTTCCACAAGTTCCTGGATGGGAATTAAAGCCTGGTTTGGTTCTTTAGTACTGTGCTGCTGATCTGCAGATAACTCCAAGGACAGCTGCCCATGGAGCCAGCTTGATGGGGGCCAGGCAGAACCTTGTTTGAGGAGATCTGTGGTGGGGCCATAAACCACTCTGACAAAACTCCATGCCTGTTCCTGGCCACCTCCTCACTTCTGCACCATCCCGAGTCTCCACTGTATAAGGGGTGTAATTACAGGGAGCAGAGTTGCTAAGAGGCCCTTAATCCTCAGATTGACTAGATGGATTTATGTTCCTCGATGCCCTCGCCCTTTGATTCTCTGTGAATTGCTGGCTGTGCACAGAGTTAGCATCCTTGGTGTGTTTTGCCTCCTGGAAGGCTGATGACGCTTGTAAAGGCTCCCAGCTTCCCTGGGAGGAATGAATTGCCCCCACCCCCAGCTGAGTTCCCAGAAGGAACATGGTAGAGCACTGAGATCTCAAAGGGCTCTGGCCAAGAGCATTGAGAGGAGAAAGGAAAGCAGGCTCCCCTCAGGCCTAAGTTCAAATTCTGCCTCTGTCCCTGGACACTGACCAATAATAGTGCTTCTCCGGGCCTCAGTTTTATCATCTGTGAAACTGAGACTCATGCTATCAACCCACTCCAAAGTCCTGAGTGGGACAGGTAACATGATTGGCTGCTAACTTTAATGGTTGGGGGTTTGTCTCTCCAGAGGAAAGATGCACATACAGCCTTGGATTCCTGATGGGACAGCTCTGTTCTGTCCTGTGGGGTTGCCATAAGCATGATCTATGTTTAAAATGGGGTCCTGAAGGCCAGGTGCCCAGCAGGAGTCGCACAGCAGCGGCTTCTGACATGAGGTGAGGTCACTTCTCTGACTCCTTAGCCTCTGTCCCAGAGACTTCTGCGGTGCTCGGCTCCAAGAATGCTGGCCTTCTTCCTTTGACACCTAATCCTCCTGGAAAACTGGGTGATGGTTGATTCCTTCAGAAAGGGAAAGGCCCTTTGTTCTGAGTCACAGCACAGCCGGGACATCAGCATTGTCTCCTGGAGCCAGCAGACCTGGAAGAGGAACCCCTCCCCGGCTCAGCCTGGACTGCTGCCCAGGAGGATGTATCAGATCTAGGCCAGGCTGGCTGGAGAGGGGCTTGGTGCTCTGGTCCCGTCTCCACACAAGGATGGCAGACTGGGGTCGTTTCACCCCAGAGGGGTTCACCGGGGAAGACCTTCCTCCATTCCCCATGCCACTCTCAACCCTCCTACCCATTCACCATTTTTCTGAAAATCCATCACCAAATCCTATCACCCACCCACGTTAAACTTTCCAGGGCTGTCAGTGGGTCCAAGAATAAGATTCAAATTCACGCAGCAGCATGTGGGTCAGAGTGTCCACTACCCTGCTTTCCAAGCATACTGTGCAACTCTGCCTACACCAGAGCCTGTCCTAGTGGGAAATGGGAAAGGAATACAAGGGACATTGGGGAATTTTTCTCCCCAGAGCACATTTGGTAATGTTTGGAGACATCACTGGTTGTTAGTATTGTGGATAGATGTGTTACTGGGCCTGGAATGGGCTGGGGACCAGGGAAATTGCTCATGGTCTTACAATGCCCAGGACAGACCTCAACAGAGACTATCCAGGCTCAGTGTCAGGAGCACCCAACGTCACATGCTCTTCTCCAGAAAGCACTGGATAGAGTAGATCTGTCCCCAGATCTCACATACTCCTCATTTCCCGTCTCACCCCCAACATTCTTCTCTCTCATGAAATGACCATATGCCATTGCACACAATCTTTGTCTTTATTTATAACCCTCTAGCCTGTGAATCCTCTGATACTAGACTATGACTTGTCCACAGTTGAGTCTCCAAGACTAGACATAGACCCTGGGCCAGGTGGTCGTTCAGGAGATAAAAGCTGAGTGCACGAGCACAGCAGTGGGCTGAGATTCAAGAGAACTGGTTTCTCATCTTTGTTGCCCTCGGTGTGCTCCCACTGGACATACTGGTAAATATTCCTGAACTGGCCTGGACCTTTGAAAGGGCATGGACTAGTTGGCACGGGAAGTGTACTGAACTCTAGGAGGAGAGAAAACCCATTCTTTTGAACTGAGTTTTGTTACTTGATGTGTGAGGGGAGGACCCACATAAAGGCTTTGTGTTGTGAGTGGAAGAGCAGGCGTCCCTCGTCCCTCGGATCTTTATCTTGTGTCCAGGCCTTTATTTTGGAAAAATGTGTTTGCCCTTAGCTCCACCCTTTCCCCTTAGCCTGTATTAACACCTTTAACAAAGAACCTTGGGAAGGGAACTAGAATAGGCTTCATGCTAGCCAGGAATCTCCCTGGGTGGGTGCGCTGGGTGAGTGAGTCCCACCCCTATTCAATTTTGGACAATCAGTTCCTCATCCACCTTCGAGGATCACCAAGTGAAATTGAGAACAGAGTTGAAGGAAAACAAGCAAGCACACAGCAGATCTGGACCTTCCCTTAAAGGACAGATTCTCAAGCGTAGCACCAGATGCGCTGATCTTGCCAAATGTTCTCTGGGAGGCAAAGTCACCCCCAGATACGAACAGCTGCCCTAAGCCAGTGGCTTCACTGGCTTCGTGTCCCAGTGGCATTCATTGGAATTTGTGGTCATGTTCAGGGAAGAGCGTCCATCAAAAATTTCCCTTCAGTCAGTAAGTTGGAAGGTGGACACTTGGAAGAGTAAGGTGGATCCTGAAACCTGGACAAGGACCCAAGTTCATCACAAGTCTGCTGAGTGTCCTTGAGCAAGTCACTGTGCCTCTCTAGTCCCCTCTCTGAGTCCTGATGTTGTAATGGATTAGTGAGATAGCCACTCACCCTTCATTCTTCATTCAGTCACTCAGACCCCCAGCCATGGGGACTTGTTTTGTGGTGCGTACAAAGATTTAATCCTCAGGACAGCTCCACAAAGTTACCTCTTTGACCTCATCTTCTGCTCTCCTTCTACCAACACTCCCACCGCCCCCATCACAAATGTATTCATTCATTCATCCTTCCTCCTCCTCCTCCTTCTTTCTCGCTCTCCCCCCCTCCTCTCCCTCTCTCACCCTTTCTCTCTCTCTCTCTCACACTCACACACTGGACACAGTCTCACCCCATACCCTTTGCACTGACCGCTCTGTCTATCTGAAACACATGACATCTCCTTTAGCTCTTGTCCCAAATGTCACCCCCTCAGTACGGCTTTTTCTGGGACTCCATCTAATGCCCCAGCCTCTCTCTCTCCCATCTGCCTCCCTTCCTCCAGTGTTCACCCATTTCTTCACATGCTACAAATAAACAACCACTGTCTGAGAAGAAATGGAGCCAGAATGCTCGTTGGAAGGAAAGGTGGAGAGAGGTGGCCTCATGTACTGTGGATGTGTTGTCAGGAGAAACCAGTCCCTGGAGAAGGACATCTTGCTTGCAAAGTAAATGGTCAGCAGAAGGGAGGAAGAGCCTCTGTGGGCGAGACTGACGCAGCAGCTGCAGCAATGGGCCAGTGATGGCAGTTAATTACGAGCATGGGGTCGTTCTGATCTGATGCTGTGCTGCACAAGGTCAGATGCATCAGAACCTCACCTAACCACACCTAATGACAAAAGCACCAGGTGACCATGAGAGCAGCAGGAAGTGCATACTTTTCTCATCAACCTTGCTTATTATGATCTGTTATCTCCTGAAAGGGTGAAGATGGGATATCTCTTTTTGTTTGCTAACTGCTTTGTCTCCAGTGTCTAGAGCACTGCTGGTTCTTCATTCAGTTCAAAAGATACGTGGATAAATGAATGGAACACTGAATGAAGATAATTCTTACTGCCTCCTCTTGAGGGAGCTCTGGTGGCTTAGTAGTAAAGAGTTGAACTGCCAGCCCAAAGGTACATGGTTCAAATTCACCAGCTACTCCATGGGAGAAAGATAGGCAGTCTCCCTGCTGTAATTTACTGACTTAAAAACCTGATGGAGAGTCAGCCTGTGCCAATTCTGACTAGATTATGCACCACCACCATCACCATCACCACCACCATCACCACCACCACCACCACCACCACCACCTCATTATCAAAAAAGTAACTGAGGCTCTGGAGGACCAAACCATTTGCGTGGAACGTCGCAGCTAGAAAATGACAAAGCCCAAATGAGAACTGTGTTTGGCCAACTCATGAGCTTAAAGGTCCTCCTCCCAAAGTCTCTGATACCCTCTGCGTGACCAGTGAGGGAGACACATCTTAAGTGAATAATTAGACATTTGTTGTTGTTGACTGTCATCAGATGGGCACCTGGCAGCCCAGGCACGATGGAGCAAAATGCTACCTGGTCCTTCAGCATCCCCGGGATGGTTGCAGACGGAACCATTGTGACCCAATAGGGAGGGACTACATGGGTCCACTTTCTGAAGTCGAACGCCAGGCCTTTCTTCCTGGTCCATCTTAGTCTAGACTCTCTCTTGAAACCTGCTCAGCCTCATTGTAACACACACACTCCACTGTTGGTGGGATGGTAGCTCCACTTGAAATGCCCTGGCCGGGGATCGAACCAGCTTTTCCCTTATGGAAGCTGAAACTTCCACTCCTGAGCTACCACTGTCCTCTCTTAATATACACATGGGCTGAGCTGGTTATGATTAACAGGATCTACTAAAGACAAGGGCAGGTGCTCAAGGAGATTTTTATCAGGGAGCCTGACCCAAATATTTAGAATCTCCTTGATATTTTTAACAAAGAAAGGGGGTGAGGGGAAGCCCATATCCACAATAGGATATCTGTGTCAGTTGTCATTTCAGGCTTGGGTTTCAACAAAAGCCCACACGAATGAAGGGGAAAACATCACTAGTCGTGTCTGTTTATCCTCATTGTTTCAGACGCCACCAGTCACGGCATTCTGTTTTTTAAATAGACTTAAAAAAAACACAACAAAAACACCAAACCACGCAGCAATATCCGCCAGCCATCCGCACCCTCCCCAGCTCCTCCAAAACAAAACGGCCATAAATAGGACTTGGGAAGCAATTGCTCGTGCTGACTCAAATACGAACAGTAGAAAGTTCAGATTGCATCGCACAATGGCTGAGTTCCTGTTGGCAGTGCGTGTGTGGGAGTGGTGGTTGCGAGAGACCTTTTAGCGTACAGCGAGCTTGCCCTGCCATATTTCTCGAAGGTTAAGTGCATACAGGCAGTGAGACAGGCTCCAAGGCCACAAGACACGTGGCTGTTGATGGCAGCACAATAGCTGATAGGCTCAGCCTCAGTGTGGGTGGCTGGTGCAGGGTGCCCAGCCATTCTCAGAAAGCACTCACATGTACTCTGAGGTCTCCGGGTGCCTTTGACCTGACCTTCACAATCATGACGGTGAGCCTCACCAAGGCCTCTTCCAATGCTGGGCCCTGGTGTAAGAGCTTTCTTTATACAGCATCTGAATTCTATAACCTTAGTACATCCTTGGATCTCAGGTCTAGTTCCCAGCCTGATCAGTGCTGAAGAAACTGGGTGGTCAAAGTGACTTATCTGTGGGCACACAGCTAGGGAGTGGCTGAGCTGGGGTTTAAATGCAGAATGTCTGCTTTAAGGGGCCATTCTAAACCTCGAAGTACTGCCTCGAGGATCCTGCCTACCATTCACTCTGTGTTCTTGAGGTCTTCACATTTAAGATGATGCCAGTATCTCCCTCCTTTAAATACTCACTGACTTCTTCCTCTTACATGCTCTCAAGTAAGAACTGACCCTCCTCTGGGTTTTCAGAGGCAGTAAATTGCATGGGAGGAGATTGCCCATCTTTCTCCCAAGGAGCATCAAGTTAGTGGATTTGAACCATGTTCCTTTGGGTTGACAGCACAGTTCCTTAGAACTAGGCCACTCGAGCTCCCTCTTAGAGCTCAAATTACAACTCTGGGTCCCTCAAAAAACTCAACCAACCATATCCGTGCCTTATATTTCATGCATGGAATCTAGACTTGGGAAAGTTAAGGGACTTGGGTTCCACAGGCAGGAAATGAGACACAGACAGGTTGGAGCCACTTAGAGATTGAACAGCATAGTGATTCGAATTTGGTAATGTCTACAGTCAACCCAAGAATACCTAGATCCGTAGCCCTCACTCTCAAGCTGCCAGGCAGTATTGTTCTAACGTGTTCTGCTTATCATTGCTAACAGGCAGACTTATTTTCATTTTTTCTCAGTTCTAACTGTTTGATCTGGAGCAAAAAAAAAACCAAGGCAGAGACATTAAAGAATTTGCTCCAGATCAGACAGTTAGAACTGAGAAAAAACTAAAATAAGCCTGCCTGACTTTTTCATCTGTACAGTGGATGTGATCATGTTTCCTGACTCACAGGGTCATTGTTGTTGTTATGTGCCATCGAGTCATTTGCGACTCATAGCGACCCTGTGTACAGGAGCCCTAAATGCCTTTCTATCCTGTGCCAACCTCGCTGTCTCAAACACATTCATTTCCACCACTCCACTCCCAGAATCGATCCATCTCATCGAGGGTCTTCCTCTCCTGCGCCGTCCCTCTACTCTCCCAAACATGATGTCCCTCTCGAAGGAGCAGTCCCTCCTTGCAACATGCCCAAAGTATGTTAGACGAAGCTTCAGAATCCTTGACTCCAGGGAACATTCTGGCTTCACCCTCTCCAGGACAAACCTGTTTGTTCTCCTATCAGTCCATGGTATATTCAACACTGTTCTCCAGCACCACAACTCAAAGGCATCAATTTTCTTTCTGTCATCCCTATTCACTGTCCAACTCTCCGATGCATAGCACGTAATTGCAAAGACTATAGCCTGGATCAGGCACACCTTAGTCTCTATCCTGATGTCATTGCACTTCAGTACTCTTGAGAGGTCCCTCACAGCTAGCTTTTCCAATGCAGTTTGTCTCCTGATTTCCTGGCTGCTGTTACTAAGAGTGTTGACTGTGGAGCCAAGTAAACTAAAAGGTCATTAGAGGAATATAGACATGTGAGGAATCACTGTTGTAGTGATGGTTATAATTCTGTTTCTTCTTAGCAAGATGTTATTTCTCCTTTTGTCCAACATAATCTTTATATTGAGTCAATAGAGTTCTATTTTTATCATATCTGCCCACTCATCTTTTCCAACTCAGAGCCTTTCTGCCTCACACACCCAGATCCTTCCATCTTTAAAGAGCCACCATCCTCATGAAGTCTTCCTTGGTTTCTCTAGATCTTAGTTACTAAGATCCCGATTCTAAGTTACTCTAGGCATGATAGGCACCTTAGCGCAGAATCCCCTGCTGGTTTGCATATTCCCTGGTTCCACAGTATCTTGATGCTCTCCTCAGCCAGACATCATCTTCACGACTGTGAGATGCCCTATTGCTATAAGTGACATGATCCTAAATTAGGTTTCAATCTCTAGACATCATCTCCTGTTGACCCAGAGGATCTAGAAGGGTGATGAGGTGACTCTCGGGTATCGGTAAGATCTCAGGGCTTGGAACCAAACAGGGAACAGGGTGTAAACCCTGTGCTACTACCTCTCAACTTTGAGTTTCTTGTCCGTGAAAAGGAGATGAGCTTTCCTTCCTTTTTGGGCTTGTTCCCAACACTCTAAGCCAAACCCACTGCCTCTAGCTGGTTCCAACTCATGGCAGCCCCTCGCTATATTTCAGTGATTGTTCAACTTTACAGGAGGCTGTTCGTCCTCCCGCAGAACGGCTGGCAGATTTGAGTGGCTTACCTTTCTATTTGGGTTGTTAGGGAGCCCTGGTCTCACAGCGGTTAAGTGGTCAGCTGCCGAAAGAAAAGTTGATGGCAAAAATCCGTCAGCTGCCCCATGAGAGGAGGCAGCCTGCTTGCATAAAGATCTCAGCCTAGAAACCCTGTAGGGAAGTTCTGCTCTGTCCTGTAGGGTCACTGCTAATCGGAATTGACTCAGTGATGACAGATAGGAGCCATCTGTGAGATAGTACACAGAGAAGTACTGGCAGCAGAGGCTGGATTGGAATCTTCCTTAATTAATAATAACAATTCAGTATTGATTAGACACTAAGTACCAGGCACTGTGTTAAACATTTTACATGTACTAGTTTTGGGTTTCGATCTTTTGATCCTTATCATCTAGGAAGTAAAAGTAGAAGAGACACTTCAGTCCCATTTAAGAAAGAATCCTTTGCTACAGGAAGGAATGGCTGTGGTGGACACATTTAGTGGCTGAAAACAGCACAAGTAGATGATAGTTTTGAAATCAGAGGTTTTGAAAGCAGTGCCACTGGGCTAAAGGCAAGGTGTCAGCAAAGCTGGGTTCTTTCTTTAGATTCTAAGAGAGTCTCAGTTTCCATGCTTTTTCGCAGCTTCTAGAGGCCACACACATTCTGGACCCACGACCTCGCCTCTCTTTGGCTTCTGCTTGTTTTATCGTGCCTTCTTCTCTAACTCTTGATCTCCTACTTTCTCTCCTAACACTGTAATTGCATGGAAAGAAATTGTCCATTTTTCTCCCTCAGACCAGCTAATGGATTCAAACCGTCTGCCTCGGGGTTGGCAATATGTCCAATTTGGCCACTGACTAAATAATTACATGGTAATATCCAGGCAGAAAAGTGGACAGAAAGTTATGCTACCAAGCCCAAGGTGGGTGATTTTAATCTGCGGCCCTCAGGCCTGGTTTAAGTTGTTTTTCTGTCAAACATTCTTGTAGGTGTTATAGCACTGGTCTGTGCATTGCTGTACAGAGGTAACTCGTGGTTGCTGTGATGCTGAACACTGGGACACTGATGTGCCACATGTGATAATGGGTACCCATAGTGGACAGTTTTGGTGGAGCTTCCCGATTAAAACAAGCCTGGAAGCAGGAGTGGCATCCACTTCCGAAATGGCTTGCCTCCAGAAACTCTATGAACAGTGCTCAGGCCTTTCATTCATGGGGTTGCTATGAGTCGTCTACAGCTTGACAACACCTAACAACAACTACAATATCCAGGTGGCGGTGCAGCCAGGATGCTCCTCAGAGGCAAGGATGGTGGAATTTCATCTCACACTTTGGACATGTTGTTAGAAGGAGCTTTTGTTGTTGTTGAGTACCATATAGCCAGAACTGACCCATAGCTGACCCTCCAGTGGGTTTTCAAAGGCAGTTAATCACATGGGAGGAGATTGCCCATCTTTCTCCTGTGGAGCAGCTGGTGGATTTGCACCATGCACATTTAGAAGGAAATGGTCCTTGGAAAAAGACATCATGCTTGAAAAGTTGGAGGGTCAGAAAAAGAGAGAAAGACCTTCAGTGAGATGCCTTGACATAGTGACTGTAGTAATAGGCTCTAGTGCCTCAAAGATCATGAGAAAGGCACCGGACAAGACAGAGCTCAGATCTGTTGTTCATGGGATCACTGTGAGTTGCAGTCAACCCTAATAACCACAGAACAATCTCACTGTCTCAAGATCCTTAATTAAATCCCATCTGCAAACACCCCTTTACCAGGGAAGACAGTAAACCAGCTTCTCTTGTTTGATTGAACTTTGCTTCTCCAAACTTGACAAGTATTTCATTTTTTACATATGGAAGGTTTGTGTCAACCCTGCATCAAGAAAGTAAAGGAAAAGCCTATACACAGTCATTTTTTTTAAGCATTTACTATTAAAGAGTTCTCAAATTTATAAAAAGGAATGCTATTGGTGCCATTTTCCCACCAGGATGTGTTCACTCTGCGTCTGCCGCTGTGTGGTTTCGGTCAACATCACAGTAGGTCAGACGCGTTCCTCCTGCTGTCACACATTAGTAGACTATATAGTCTGGGGCTGAGCATAACTTTTATACTCACTGGGAAACCAAAAAATTGGTGTCACTTGCTTTATTGCAGCATCTGGAACTGAACTTGTAATCGAGCCAAGGTGTTCACAGATATGTTTGTCTGTATTCACAGGTGTGAATACAGGAACTAGGACAGGACATCTTTGGAGGCCATTATTTTACCTCCCACGGAATGTTCGATCCTCCATTTCTTAAAATAACAAATACCCCATCACTGTTGATATAACATACTTTCATCGTGCCTTTGAACTACGATGTTGGCTGTCACTCTGATTGCCTAAAGAACAAGGAGAACATGCAAGCAGAGGGTTTCTTAGAGGCAAGGCTGGTGGAACGTGGTCTCGTTTACTTTGAGCACATTCTCAGAAGGAAGCAGTCCTTGGAGAGAGACATCAAGCTGGCAAAGGGAGAAGATCAGAGAAAGGGAGGAAGATCCTCTATGAGACAGATTGACAGGAGGCTGACTTGTCATTCACAGGGTCTTTGTGAGTCCTGGTCAACTCACGCGCACCTAACACCACCACCAAATAGGACAGGATTATCTCTGGAGAGCCTTTCCACTCTGGGTTTTATGAAAATGCACAGAAGTTTCTTTTTATAAAAAATATTATTATTATTATTATTATTATTATTATTATTATTAATTTTAATGAAAATTTACAGATACTTTGGATTTTCATTCATTCATTGATGCAATTTTCTCTCTACCCACCTCTCCCCTCCAGTTCTTTCTTCTCTATGAAAAGTAAAAGAAAAATTCTTTCATTGTTAATCTCTCCCAAGTCCACTCCACTATGCAGCCTTCTTTCTGGACTCTTGTCATGACAATAGTACCTAATCATATATCCCTTATAAACAGTTCTCTCTCTCATCTGTTTCAATGCAGCAGACATAATTTATCCTATCTTTCTCATAAGTTTCTTTTATTGGAAACTTTGGATGCCTACCAAGTGAGAAGGGAGCTCTGGTGGCTTAGTGGGTAAGGACTCATGCTGTCAACCCACAGGTGTGTGGTTTGAGTCCATGAGCTGCTCCATGGGAAGAAGATGAGCAGTCCCCTCCCATGCTGTCTACTGCCTCTGAAAATTCGCTAGAGAGTCAGCTATGAGTCAGTTTTGAAAACAACAACAGCATGGAGTGATGTAGTGAGTTAAGCACTTGCTAATGGACCAAAAGATGGGCAGTTTGCCTTGTATTAGAGGCCTGGCAGTGTGCTCCTGGTAGGAAGCATCCTTGAACACTCTTATCAAGCAGTTCTGTTCTGCACACATGAGGTCTCTGAGATTCAGGTTCCACTCAATGGCACCTAACAACTACAACAAACCTGGAGTGAAGGGCTGAGCTCCAGGATGAGAGTGTTTGATCCTTGGCTGGGCTCCTTATCAGCTGTGTGATTGTAGGCAAATTCATTAACCTGCCTGAGCCACTGGCTTCCTCCTCATCACAATGAGGGTAATAAAGTCCAGCTCATAAAACTGATGGACCTAATCAGCAGGGAACCAACTCCATGGGGTGGCCTGTTGGTTGTTAGCTGTTGATACAAGCTTCTCTCTTCTCCCCCATTCGCATCACTCTTGCTTTCCTATTTATCACAGGAATTGGAACACGCTTTGGAAAGCATCTGTTCCTTTCTGTCATTACATTCTTAGTTTCTTCAAGGCATAGATGAGGGTCTTCTCTCTTGGTATTCCAGGGCCTAGCAAAGAGCTGTTGCATGTATGAATGAATGATAGACAGATGCATCACAGAATTGATAAATGATATGAGTGTGAGTGTGCATATGTGTGTGTTTACACATACATGAGTCCATGAGTCCACGTATTCCTATATGAACTGATATGTGAGTGAATAGATAGATAGGACTTATGTATGTATGAATAAATGGATGGATGTTTGAATGAGTTAATAGATTTATGCATGCTTGTTCGTATATAAGGAATACATGTATAGTTAGATGGGTACATGGAAAGATACTGGATGGGTGGATGATTGTATAAGTTTATGGATGAGTGGGTCATTAATACATTATGAGTCGTTTCCGTCTCTGTGGTGTGAAATAACAACAACCAGGATGTATGTGCACAAGGCTTGTTGCTGCTGTATGTCAAATTGGAATCAACCCATGGCTGACCCTCCAGTAGGTTTTCAGAGGCAGTAAATCACATGAGATGAGATTGTCCATCCTTCTCCCGCAGAGCAGCTGGTAAATTCAAACTGTGTGCCTTTGGGATTGCAGGGCAGCTTCGTACCACAAGGTCACTTGAGCTCCCTGTGCACAGGGTAGTCTGTGCATATGTGTATATAGATATATGGGTCTAGAGTGAATGGATGAATGGATGTTCAGTAACATACACACACGGATTGTTGGGTGAAGACTTAGATAGACAGATAATGGCTGTGTGCATCAGTGGATAGTTGAGAGGGTCCGTGGATGCATGGATGGTGTTTGTAGCAGTTGCACTCTGGTACTCACAACTAAATTGGACTCAAGCATAACCAGTAAGGATCATGAAGAGGGCACAGGACAACATTTACTTCTGCTTCTGTAAGGCCACCATCAGTGGGAGCCCATTCTAATGACTGAGAATAGTTTCTTTGTTAAAAATCTTTATCACCAAAGGTTCTGACCCCATTCTCCTGAGCATGGGAATCAGCTTTACCAGAACAGTCCACTCTGCATCCCGTAAAAGGAGACCAGGTGAGATGTGCCACCATGTCAAATATAGTAGCCACAACATCAGATATAGCCGCCACCACCACAGATTTCACTGTAATGACTCCAAAGCACCTTCCCAGTATATCTCCGGGGGCTGTTGACCCTGATCAACACAAAAGGGTGAACCTAGATAGAGGGCATCCTAGGCCCCATTCATTTGGATCCTCCCATTGTACGGATGTGGAAACCCAAGCCCAGAGCAGAGAAGGGGCTTGCCCAAGGACACACAGCAGGCAAGTGGAAGGCCAGAGATAAGAGCAGACTCCTCCTTGCCCTCTGTCAATTGTAAATGACACCAGGCTTTGTTGTCCACCCCTCCTGCCCCCCCCCATCCCCCTTGTACCCTGATTCCTGGCTTAGCCAACCTCAAAGATCATTACAGAGAAGAGGCTTCCACTTCTTTGGCTCTGACACCCACAGCTCCTGAGAGCCATCCCAAACCTGTCCAGCCTCTGTGTAACAAACGTGAACTTGGCCACCAACACCTGAGCCTGCAGGGTGTTGGAAAGACAGAGCAATGAGGGATTTTGCCTTTGTGAGCAGGCCCAGGAGGTGCCTGCTGGGGTTTCAGCACTGCACACCCGCTCTCCCCCTGCCTCGGCCCCTCCTGATTTCCTCCAGGGATATCTTTCTTCTCTTTTCTTTCATTAGTGAAATAAAAAAAAAGTGGAAGACACACATACAGAGAGAGTTTGTGGGGATTACTCAACAAAGAGGCACTACAAAGACCACGTTTGTTCATTCCCCAGCCCTTGGGGCCCTGTTAGTTCTCCTGTCATCTTCAGAGTGCCTGTCATGACCTCCAGGCCCTTCCTGCTCCCCGCTTTCAACCCTCCCTCCCTCCAGGCCTCCCCACCGACTCCCACCTCACTTCTACCCCCATCAGGCCTGCTAAGTTACCAGGTCCAGATGGAGCGCTGGCTCAGTGATTCCACAAACCAGGCCCACCTATCCAGAGGGATTTTGGGGTATGTCCCTCTCTCCTAGGGATCTAGTGGGCAGGAAAAGCCCACTCAGCGGCCAGTGTGTCGTCTCACCTGTTCTCTGACCACTATATGGAAGAGGAGACAACAAGAAAAATGACGGGTGTTGCCTGCGGAGAGGTAGCACTGGGTGGAGCCATGCTGCTGACTCATCCAGTCCTCACGCAACTCTGGGAGGAGTGTGTTACCAGCAGTCTCATTTTACAGCTAAGGAAACTGAGGCACAGAGGCACCTAGCTTGGCTCTACTATGACTGATATCTGCGTTATACCAGGTGCTTTCCATTCTGTGCTCATGGCTGAGCCAGCTCAGTCCTGAACAGGTCTAGTGGCGTAGTAGGGAAGTATATGAGGCTGCTAATGGAAAGGTTAGCAGTTCAAATCCACCAGCTCCTCCATAGGAGAAAGACAGGCTGACACCTCTGTAAAGATTTACAGCCTTGGAAACTGATGGAGAGTCACTATGAGTCAAAATCGACTCAGTAGCAGTGGGTATGGCAATGGGAGGTCAGTCAACATTATCATTATCCCTGTTTACAGAAGGGAGCTCTGGTGGTCTAGGGGCAAGAAGCTGCGCTGCAATTCCTAAGGTCCGTGGTTCGAGTTCACCAGCCACTCCACAGGAGGAGGAGGGGCAGTTCTCCTCCTGTGCAATTAACTGCTTTGAACCCACTGAAGAGTCACCTATTTACAGAGGAGAATACTCGGGAACAGAGAGATTTGAATACTCAAGCCTCACTCAAATATTCTCTGTGCTGTCTACCTTCAATTGCAGTCATTCTGGAAATACAATATGGAACCATAAAGTCACAAACATTTAGGGCTGAATGAGGTTTTACGGCATTTGGAACTGACATGTTCAGCAGAGAAACAGGCCCTTCAGAGGTGATGTGAACACCTAATGCCAGTCAGCTGACCAGCTGCAGACTCTTGAGTAGAATTATAAAATTCTCACTTTAAAAATCAAAATGCACTTTTGGGATCCTTTGTCCAAGCAGTCTGTTCAGGAGGGAAAAAAAAATATTGCAGAGTCATTAAAATAGTAAATCCTGGAAGATTGGCACCCAGTAGCTCACTGGAAAGGCAGCTGGAGATTGGGTGCCTTAAAGAGTACAGCCCAGGAACCCTGGTCCTTCTGCTGTTTAAAGACAGTGAAAGCGATGAAGCTCTGCTGGCCTCTCACAGTCTCCGCGGCTGTCCCTGAGCCCCTTGTTGCGGCCACTTCTCAGTTCATCCCATTGAGAGTCTTGCTCCTTTTCACTGACCCTCCACTTTATCAAGCATGATGTCCTTCTCCGGCGACTGGGCCCTGCTGATAGCAGTGCCCAAAATAAGTGAGGTGCAGTCTGTCCATGAGAGACCATTATTGTAAAAATAGAAGGATAACTAGTAACACATGTATGGGGACCCAAGAGGGGAAAGGGGTGGGACTGGAGGGGTAAGAATGGGTAGGGGCAAAACCACAGCGCTGCACAGTTTGGTGGGTGGAGGGAGGGGGGTGAAGGAAATGGTAAGGACCCAGCGGGCACTTGAGAAGACAGGGTAATGATGGGCAAGATCCAGTGGTGATTAATTTTATAATAAATATATGCATTAAAAATAATGCATGGGAATGAGTGTATGAAACACTGTGAATGAAGAGTAGTGTGAAACTCAGTGCATATGGGCTTTGTTAGCAAACCAATACAAAATAATTTTTTTTAAATACATGAGATGTGAAAAAGGATGATTGTTTTCAATGGATGAAAAACAAACTTGAAGAATTACAGGACACTACAGTAAAAAATCGGGAGGAACTTAAAAAAACAGTCCAAAACAATGCAGAGAAAACAAATGAGGCATTAGAGGCACTGGGAAAACAAGAAATCATAATACAAAATATAAATACATGAGATGAAATCTCACCTTGCTCATGTCGATGGAGCATTCTGACTGTACTTCTTCCCAAACAGAGTCATTTGTTCTTGGAGAAGATTTTCTTTGCTACAAAGGGTCAATGTTGTTGTTGTTGTTGTTAAGTGCCTTCAAGTTGCAGGTGACTCATACTGACCCTATGAAGGAGAGTCCTCAACACTTGGGTGCCTTTCATCCTCTCTCCAGGTTCATAGGGTTTCCGGAGGCAAGCTATTACGGAAGTGGATGCCACTCCTCCTTCCAAACAAAGGGTAAGTATGAGTAAAACGAACTCAGTGGCACCTAACAACAACAACAAACAGAATGACAGACATTTGAAGACAGCACACACACACACACCCTCTCTGCTATTTTGTTCCATGCATGTGTCTTTTCCCCCAGAGATGATAGGTAGTCATAGGAGATTTGGATATTGCTCAAGTACATCATACTTGGAAAGGCAGTCACCCCCAAAGAGGAAGACCCTCAACGAGATGTATTGACACAGTGACTGTAGCAATGGGCTCAAGTGTATCTGAGACGATGAGGATCTCACAGGACAGAACCAGGTTCACATCCATAGGGTTCCAAGAGTCACTGTGAGTTGCGTTTGACTCAATAGCACATACCAATAACCTCCTTTGTTCCAGGGAGGATGTGGAGAAAGGGGCTTTGAGGCACAGAAATAAATGAGCATGGAGATTCTATCAGGGGAAACTGTTCCCCAGTTTTTCAACTAACTTGAGGTAACCCCTCAGTCTCTTCAGCTCCCTGCATCTCTATGGTCTCCCAGAACACAGTGTCTTCATGTAGGAAGAGGGATCACACAGTCAATACCCCAGTCCCTGTTCTCTCCTCCTCGTTCTGCCTGATCTGGCCATGTACCTGGTGTCAGCTGCATACCGATACACTTCTAACCCCTCTACAGCACCCACTCACCTGCCTTAAACAGGGAGAGAGCACAAGAAGGAACCAGGACTCTTGAGAACATCATCCCAATTGAAAGATGTCCGTCACAAAAGACGTAGAGAGGCAGCACGAAGAGTGTGGTTACATTGTGAGGACTGCGAACAAGGTCGTGAAGGAAGGTCATGTGCATGAACTGTTGATTGAAGAACCAGCGTGCACTTAACTTTTATGCATCGTACTACTGAAAGTGAAAACAGAAAAACAAAAACATAAATGATGACTGTGATCACAAGGATGCTGGACATTTTGTAAAATACTGGCTGAGAGGAGGAAGGAGAGGTGGAGGATGGGGCCACCATGGTCAAGCAGTGGGTGTGCTTTTCTGGTCTACAGATAGGTGGTGTGTGTACCTGCTCTACTGGTCAGGTACATCACTAGTTGATATTGTCAGGCTCAGGTTGGTGCTATAACAAAAAATTCCTGGGACTGCAATGATGTCAACTAATGAATCTGTCTTCTAAATAAAGCCAGTCCCAGCAATCACTTGTCATCAGGTAATTTTCAGCTCCTTACAACTCTATGTCCCAGGGGTACTAGGTTCCACAGAGTAACTGATTTTGGGGGAACCAGATTGCCAGACCTTTCTTCCAAGATCCTTCAGAGAGACTTGAACCTCCAGTCTTGCAGTTCACAGCTAAGTGCATTAACTCTTTGCAGCACTTCTCTTTATTGCCGAGCAGGATTCCATGTGGTGATTCAGGGACCCAGGACCCTTCCTTCTTGTATCTCTATCCTCTGGAGCCTCAGTATCTCCATCTAGCCGTCGAAGGACTGCTCTCGGATGGCTTGCATCCACCTGCCATGGGTGTGCCAACCTGTGCTGCATCCTACTGGCCAGAAATCTGTCACATGGTTGCACCTAACTTCAAGGGAAGCTGGGAAATATCTTCCAACTAAAAGAAAAAGAAAGTAGGCTGGGTAAGCAGCTGGGTCCTGCCCCTAGGCGGTGTGGTCATTTCATTTATTCATTCAGTATTTATTGGGCATCTACCCTGTGCCAAGCAATTTTGCATTTCAGTTTAATCTAAATGGAGTGATAACTTTATTCCTTTCATATGTGTTTGGAGATAATTTATGAGATAATGTCTGAAAAATTAATTGCCTTTACTCTATTTCCAGCTAAATAGAGCTCTATTCTGTCCATGTGTTTAGAGATGTTTTCTGAGATAATGTCTGAAAAATTAATTGCACGTACTTGCGTGTATTTAAATGATCTTTTTTTTGGAAATAATCATCTATCCGCAGCAGACATGCTGGAGGGCAAGGGATAGGTCTTAAATATCATCCCCAAGTATCTAGCACGTACCCTGTCACACACAAAACTTAGGAAAAAAGCATAAGAAAGATGTTTCTAGGGACAACAGCTCTGGTAGAATCTGAGACTGCAAGGCTGGACAGCTGTGTATGGTCTTTGTAATTAGTTGTGTCCTCCTGGCTCCATGTCCCCCCCCCCCCAGAGAACAAGAGAGTTCTCTGAGCTGGACAAGTAAGCCCAAGGACTGACTTGATGGGTCTTGTGGACAAAGATGGCCTGAAGTCTTGGTCAGGACAAGAGATGTAGCCAATGCATATTGTATCTCTCTCCCACACACCTCAGTTGTTGGGAGAATACCCCAGGGCATGTGGGAGGCCTTGGGGAGAGCAGAAGCGAAACATTTACTTCTGCTGCTGCTTTCGTGCATAGCTGCATTGGAAATGCCTATGGCGCTGCACCAGTCTCTCCTTTAACCCTTTTCATGGTATCTCATCGTATTTATGATGTAAGCTGGGCTTTTTACCATGGCTCTTATGTGTTGGGCTCTCCTATAATTTGATACTAGAACTGATGGAGCTTTTGCTCTTGTGTTCAACTTCGGTGGAAAGGAGAGGATGGGAGCAGGGATGCGCGTAGGGAGAAGGGGAGCTGAGATAGAGGCTTTTGCTAACTCTGGGTCTCAATAGCCCATGAGCAATTTGGCCTGAGATGGCCTGATTTTAGGTTATTCATAGTGTCACTCTGGTCACTCTGGGCAGTGCCTTGCTGAGGTCTGTCACCGCTACAATAAGCATCCTTGAAAGAGCTGATGTGTGGAAACCAACGTCAGAGCATACTGCCGGCCACTCAGGAACTTTTTAAAGGGGTCCCTCTGTCCCGCACAATCACCTACAAGTCTCTGCATCGTCTTGACTTGAAGATTATCCCAGCCTCTTTTCACGGCATTTTTCGTTTCTGTCCTTCAGCTGCACCAACTTCCTCTAATTGCCTTAAGTGCCACAGGGCCTTTGCACACTCAAATGCCTTTGCCATCTTCTTTACCTGAACACATACATGTGTTTCTGACCTCAGCGGAAATGTCATTTTTCTCTTGGAAGCCTTTGCTAAAATTCTTGACACATTCAGGAGCCTGTTACCATCCAGCATAGTCCCCTGCCGTTTGCCCTTATTTGCTTGCAATTTCAAGTTTATTAGCAGATTCTATATGAGGATCAGGGAGCTATGGTGGTCTAGTGAGAAAGAGTTGCATTGCCAACCCAAAGGCGGGTGGCTTGAACCCACCAGTTGCTTCTTGGAGAAAAGATAGGTAATCTCCTCCCATTCAACTTAGTCTCTGAAAATCTGCTGGCAGCTCAGCTACTTGAAGGCAGAGAGGTTTTGTGGGTTTTTGTTTGTTTGTTAGTTTTTAAGTTTGATATTAAGAACGTTTCATTTACTCTAGAGTGTCAGAGAAATGACGAGATCTGTCTGGAAGTGCTCCTCTGAAGGATGGCAGGATTGCACGTCTTGCACTTGGGGCATGTCATCAAGCAGGACCAAAGTCTGAAGAAACAGCAAAAAGGAGAAAGATTATTGGCAGGATCAATTGACGTGGTGGCAGTAACAGTGGGCCCAGACATAGCCACGATTGTGCAGACAGTGCAGGACCGGAGAGGATGTCATTCTACTGTACATGGGCCCGAGTGAGTTAGAAATTACTCCGGGACACCCAACACCACCAACATCACACCTGAGAGATGGTCCCCCCCCCTCACTGGACTAAGCTCCCCTTGAAGAGCTGCCCTTGATCCCCTCATTGTGTCTGTCTGCCCTCGGGTACACTCAGTCCCATCTCTCTCCCCATGTTGTAACCTACACTGTAGATGACGCCCTTTTGACATACTTTGGGGGACGTAGAGGAGAAGGGTGCTCACAGTCTCAATATTTCCCATCAGTAGGACACCAGACTGGAAGACAAAGCAACTGATAGCGGAAATATATTTTAAACAGTGATTTTGGAAAATGCAGTTCTAATCTCACATCTGCTCTTGGCCATGTGCTGGCTGTGTGACCTCGGGCAAGCCACTTAACTTCTCTGAGCCTCAGTGTTCTTATCTGGAAGCTGTCCTCTCTGGCGGCATAAGAGGTTAAGTGATGGACTGCTAATCAAAGCGTGACCAGTTCAAAACCACCAGTCTCTGTATAGGAGAAAGAAGGCAGGCAAGCTATTCTCATTGTGAGACTAAATTGCTCCTTGGAGGTAAAGATGACCAAACTTCGTCTCACATACTTTGGGCATATTACTAAGAAAGGCTATTCTTTGGAGAGGGATGTTGTGCTTAGAGAGATAGATGGTTGATAAAAGAGAGGAAGCCCCTCAACCAGATGGATCGACTGCAGCAAATTGGTTTCAGATACGTCTGACTTGGCGAGGATGGTCCAGGATAGAACCGGGTTCAGATCTGTTGCTCATAGGGTCACTATGGGTTCTACTCAACTTGACAGCACTTAACAACAACTCTTACTAAGACTTACAGCTTAGGAAACCTGATGAAGTGTTGTTGGAAATGAGAATCAAAGGCAGTGGATTTGAGTTCTTTGTTGTTGAGACAGAAGGAGCCATTGTTTCCGAAAAGCCGGCATAGACTGGGCACATAGGAAGCACTCAGCAAAGGCTACTTCTGCCTGCTTCCTCCCACATGCAGGGCAGATTCCATCACAGCCACTGTCTGTCAAGGGCAGCAGGGCGGGGGCTGGCTGCAGACAGACAAGCAGGCTTGATGAGCTGGCCCTCCTCACTGCTGACCTCCCTGGGGTCAAGGCATGTTTGCTTAGGGAGATGTGCTGATGGCTCCTGAGGTGGTTTGTTTAACTGATGGCCTTTGAGGGCCTGGGTGAGGGATCTGGAGACCTGGAGACTCCTGGTCAATCCACCGGGTTTTGACAGACAAGCTGGGACAGACCCTGACGAAGCACACTGATCCCAGGTGGAGCGACTGGTTAATCTCTGTTGCTTTTGGGCAGATGGCTGGATGTGCCACCTATGGAGACAGGTGGGGCCCTTGAATTCCTGGGCAATGGCTCAGGCGTTTAAACACTCTGGAGGAAGCGCCTGCATGGAGGTGGCAGTCCTGGGCAGTGCTTTTCCAGGGCCCCAGGGCTCCCTCTGCTCTGAACAGTTGAATGTGATGTGATGTGAGCCGTGGGGAGTCACGTGGCACTACCCAGCCCCAGTAGACACACAGCCTCTTTCTTCCTGTTTGTTCATCACTGTCATGAATGTCTGCCTGGCAGCGTTCCTGAGAGGTGAAGACAGCACGCTCAGCTACTGGTCAAAAGGTTTGAGGTTCGAGTCCATCCAGAGGTGGAAGAAAAATCTGGCACTTTACTTCTCAAACATTGGCCGCAATTTGAACACAAGTCTGCCTTGGCACACAGAGGGTCACCATGAGTTGACACAACTGTAACTAATTTTTGTTGTTGTCATTGTACTCTTGAGTCAGAACGCACCGATAGCCGAACCTGCAGAGGCAGTAACTTGATTGCACAGGAGGAGATTGCCCATTTTTTTCTCCCGTAGAGCGGCTGGTGGAATTGAACCTTGTATCTTTGCATTGGCAGTGCATTGTCTTACCACTAAACCACCAACACAACTTGTTTTTTATTGGTTGTTTTTCTTCTTTCTTGTTTGGACTCCTGAGGGACATTTAGCCCTGTGGTCCATAATGAGTTATAGCTGAGTTCACTTATCACACTCAGTGTGCCTCTTCCTAGCTCTGTGGAAATAAAATTCTGTGTTAAATGCATTAGAAGAGTTTTTTTACAAATGAAGATCTATGGGGAATTAGTCCATAATCAGTTATTTATTTTGACATCTTTGTCAATTGTTAGCTGTGTAAAGTTGCTGTTGATCCATCCTCTATCCATCCATCCATCCATCCATCCATCCATCCATCCATCCATCCCTCCACTTAGGGACTTATGTGTGCTTACACATCTTCATTTATCAATCTATCCAGTCACTGATTCACTTATTTTTTACCCATCTACCTATTGAGAAATCCATCCTTTCCTCCACATTTTATGTCTCTCTCCACCCACCTGGCTTCTCTTCTGCCCATTCTGTCAACAGGCTAACATGGAATTATCTATCCACACACCCATCAATCCATGTATCTATCTGTCCATCCATCCATCCATCCACCCACCCACCCACCAACCCACTTAGCCATCTGTCTCTCCATTTATCCAACATCTGCTCACTCACTCACTCCCTCTCTCCCTCACTCACTTTCTCTTATGTTCTCTGAATTTATCTGTGCAGACCTCTTTCCAGCATTGGAAAGTTAAGACTTTTATTTTCAGAAATGCACAGGCTCACGGGAGAAACCATCCTATAACTAAACAGTCATGCCCAGTAAGATAGAGAAAGATGAGTGTATTTTTTTTTTAAGGCTCACCGTAACTTTTATGCCAAGCAAACCTCAGTGAACTCCTTGGCTCCCCTAGAGTCACAGGGAAAGTCCCTTTACTTGGGTGGTGATGGGGGGGGCATGTGAAACTGAAGAGAGGTGTCAGGTTCACCCTCCACTTTCTGAACCTTTCACCTCTTAGGGGTTATATGTCCGATTTTCAAGTATTTCCCTTTCCCTGCCACCCTACTCCTAGGAAATAGTTTGGAAACCACCCAAACGTCCAAGTAGAGAGAATCATTTCATTACGTGATGGCACGTCTGAACAATGGGGCACTGTGCAGCCTTCACAGCGCACAAGGCAGAGGTTTATGAGCTGATAGGGAAAAGAGTCCAAGATAGGTTTTTTTTTTTACGTTTAAAAAAAAAAGAAGCTGCAGAACAGTAACTATTTAGTATAATCACCCCGTGAGGGTGACGTGAGAAGACGCAGGTGTGGCCACGTCTCTCCCCTCTTTCTAACAGATCGTTCCTTTCTTTTTGGCCCCATGGAGAATTTTCTGGAAGAGGAAAGATCTGCTTTTGCTCACCGCTAGATCCCCAACACCTAGCCGAGTGTCTAGCACATAGTAAACCAAAAAAAAGGGGCGGGGGGAGAAAAGGAAACCCACTGTTGTTGAGTCGAGGCCAGCACACGTTGACACACCTCCCCCTCCCTGGGTAACGGAGGTGAATGGCTCCCTAAATGCTCCCTTGGCTTTGATCTTTGTGGAAGCAGATTGCCAGGCCTTTCCTCCTCTGCACCACTGGTGGGTTCAAGTATCCACCTTTCGGATGGCTAAACTTTTCTCGCCACACAGGGACCTTGACAATGCAGAAATATTTCATGAATGTACAAATGAGTGGATGAAATAACAAACTATCATTGTCTTGTTTGGAGTGTGGGGCTAAGGTGTTTTGCTAGGTATTTTTGGCTTTTATATTATTATGTAGGAAGTTCTGGTGGCCTGGTGGTAGGGCATTATGCTACCAATCCAAAGGCTTGTGATTCAAATCCACCAGCTGCTCTGTGGGAAAAAGATGGGCAGTCTCCTCTTGTGTGATGGTGTCTCTGAAAACCCACTGGGCAGTCAGCTATGAGTTGGTGTCGACTCAACAGGGCACAACAACATAACACTATTACATAAAGTTTACAAATATTTTGCTATAAAATTTTGAAATGTTACAAGCAGACTGGGAAAATGAAAGTCTCTCAAAGCCTTTGCCCACCCCACCCACCCCCAGTTGGGGAAGAGACTGCAATGGTTGTTTTATCTTAAGTGGTTTTTCATGCCCAGTTAGGGACAAGATAGGGGACCTCCTTTGTCCTGCTCCCATGGGGGCAATGCCTCCCTTTGGGGAGAGCAGAATGTGTGTGTGTGTGTGTGTGTGTGTGTGTTGTGTGTGTGGCCGACCATAGAGGCCTATCAGCCCAGACCCTCATTCTCTGAACCCACAGCTTATATTAGGGAGCTGCCGACAGTCCCTGAGCCTGACCTCTTACAGGAAAACAAACACAAACGTGGGCTGCTTCTGTTTGTTCTGAGGAAGCTCAGAGAGCTGTTTGACAGGTGGTAAATGCCTGCTCAGCTCTGGCTTTCAGTCTGTTATAGGGACAGGAACAGGATTGGAGAGGGGGAGCAGCCTGATGGTTGGCGTCCAGGGAAGGGGGGATGGAGGGAAAGAGACAAGGGAGCGGGGAAGTGGAGTTGTTGGAAAGGAGCCCCCAGAGAAGCAGGTAGGGGTTGCCTGGACCAGGGCAGCTGAGGGAGGGAGCTCTGGGGCTCCTGGTGCTAAGGACAATGACTTCATCCTCCCTCCCTTTCTCCTTCCTTCCATCCCTTGCTCCGTGCTCTTTGCTCTTTTCTTCATCGCCTTCTTTCTCCTCCTCATTCCATTGCTTCTATCCTTCCATCCTTCCCTCCTTCTTTAGCTCTCTGCTTCCTTCTGTTCCTCCCTCCTGCTCTCCCTCCTTCCCTCTCCCTCTCTTCCTTCCTCCCCTCTGCTTATATCTTTATGTTGAGGGCCTGCCGGTGTCCAGCACTGTGTGGGTTCTGGATTAAAGACCTTACTCTTGCGAGGCATCCATTCTCATTGTGGAATCGTAAAATCAATAAATACGTCCTCCTCAAATTCCCACTGCCGCCAAGGAGCCACCGACTCACAGTGGACTCTCGAGCAGGTTTTCTGAGGCTGTAAATTGCACAGGAGCAGGTTGGCCCTCTTTCTCCCTAAGAGTCCCCAGTGGATTTGAACCTCCAGAGAAGCTGTGCCTTTGAGTTAGCACTGCAGCTCCCTACAGACCCCCCTGTCTAGTTGCGGTAAATCCTAAGACAGCAATGAGAGGGTGCAGGGGTGAGGAGAATGATGTGGCATGTGAGGGGAGGCAGGACCTCAGTGAGCACAGTGTGTCAGCAGGGCCGTGGCATGATCTGGTTGGAGTCCTTACCTGATACATACCAGAAACTAGAGGGTCCAAGGCTGTTGGGGAGACTCCCTGGGTGAGAGGGAGGAACATCAAGGGCCAGGACATGTGGGGCATGATAGGATGTGGGAGAGCTCTGGGCACAGGTGGACGGAAGGACCAACAAGATTAGCGATGGCTTGAGCAGTGATAGAGACGGAGAGTCAAGGACTGGTGCCCATTAAACGAGGTCAACGGTTCCCTCAGTTACTGCAGTGAGAGGTTCCCGACTCAGTCTGGCTGATAGTTACTCACGTAAGCTGCTGGATGACTGAGCAGCCGAATGACAGCTCCTCCTTCTAACTCCTTCTTCATATCACTTGTGCTCATGGGGAGCGTCCATGAAGTTTTCTAAGACCACACATCTCACCAGAAAGAGATTGTCCCACCTTTCTCCCCCAGGGTGGCAGGTTCGTTTCCACTGGAGCCCAGCACCCAAGGTGTGTGTTACCCAAATTCAGCACGTGCTGGCACTGAGTGGAGCCTGACTCCCAGCAGTCCTCTGTAACAGGCTTCCCGTGGCTTCACGCAGCTCACCCATTCATTCATTCACCCTTTGGAGGCTACTGAGCATCAACATTGGGCGGGATCCAGTAACACAAAGTGTGCAGCATTCTCTAATGGTTCTAAGTGATTTGCATGGATTTGCTCACTGAATCTGGAAGCCTTCGGAGCTTGGTATGATGATATGAATGTCTGATTTGGCTAAGATTTGGGTCCAGACCGTCTGGCTCCAGGGTGTGTGTGTGTGCTTAACCACATAAGGACTGCTTCTCTATCTCCCATGCTCTGTCACCAGCCTGGAATGATGGTCCCCCAGGGGGATGTGTGATGGCTGACATGTGTTTCTCAAACTCTACATACACAAAATATTTTTTGGTGAATAGATAGATGCTAGTAAATAAATACATGCTAAGTTGTAAGAAGTAGAGTCAAGGGTTCGTTAGAAGAAAATATAGCAAGAATTTGCCTCACACACTTTAGGGCTTATTAGTAGACTGATTGGTCCCTAAAGAAGGATACTGTGATTGGTAAAAACAGAGGGTCAAGGCGAGCTCTCGTGGCCTAGTGGCAAGAAGCTGCACTGCAGTCCCAGAGGTACACAGTTAGAATCCACCAGATGCTCTGATGGAGATGAAGGGACAGTCTTCTCCTGTACCAGTCAGATAATCCACCAGATGCTCTGATGGAGATGAAGGGACAGTCTTCTCCTGTACCAGTCAGATCTGATTTGATAGTACACATAAACCCCCCCCCAAAAACCACCCCAAAAAACCCCTCCCAAAAAACAGAGCGTCAATTTTAAAAAAGGTCATCATCAATGAGAGGGATTGACACAGTGACTTCAATAACAGGTTCCAGCATATCATCGATTGTGATGATATTTCATTCTCTTGTCTTCAGTCATTATGGGTCTGAACTGTACTGATGGCACTCAACAACAACGTGTTACGCCACCATCTGTCAGCCTCTCATAGTTCAGTGGCTTATGTGTTGCTGTGACAATGGAAGTTGGGCCACCAGTATTCTAAACTATTATTGTCACCCATGGTGAACAGCTAGCTATCAGTGGAGCTTCTAAGATGGGACAGACATGGAAATAAAAATATCTTTATGATCAAGTCATGAAAATTAGTCAGTGAAAACTGTGTTGATTGCAACAGAACAGGGTCTGGTCTAGTTCCAGAAGGTGAGCCTTCCCTGCATGCTACAAAACAGCCTCAAGAGTGAACTCAGATATACCCATGAGCTTGACAGTGACACAAGACTGGACAACATCTGTTGTGTTGTAATGGGAGCCCACCTGACAGCAATAACAATAATATATTACGCTAAGGGGTTGGACAGTCCTCCAAGTCAGGGATTCCATGTTTTTGTTTTGGGCCCAATACTGAAGGTCCTTTGCCCTCCCCTCTAAGGTGCCCTAGTGGGCTTGAGGGTTTTCTGACTTCTTCTGTGGTTATCTACCCTGGAACAATTTGAGGACAGGATATAAAAATGTTTCATGCTGTGTCTTCAGATTCATTGAAAATTAAGTCAGTGAATTGCTTTTGTTTCTCAGCCTCCCAACCACCACTTAGCTCTTAGCATCAAACTACAAAAACAAAGTGGATTGCCGTTGAGTCAGTTCGAGTCATGTCGATCCTGCGTTGGGATCCTGAGACTAAATCTTTTTAGAAGGAGAGCGCCCATCTTTCTCTCTTGGAGCAGTTGATGGGTTCAAACCCCCAACCTTTTGGTTAACAGCCCAGCAGAGAATGAACTACACCCCTTGGGTTCCTTAGCTCACAGCACCTAGATGTTCTAGACAACTCACAAGTGTCTGTTGATTGAGTGTCTGTATTCCGAGCACCAGACACAAGCCTACCCAGCTTGTCCCCAGCAGGAAGGCCAGACTAATGTTCTTCCCAGCTCGTATTTCTCCAGTGCTTATCTGGGACCTGGCACTTTGAGGGACACATTCCCCTCCAGAGCCTTCACTGTAGCCCTGGAGGGTCTCGCATTCGTGCACGTCTCCTTAGTGGCACAATCCTGTCTCATGCCAGCACACCTTTACCGGGGACGTTACCTCTCCTTGGAACACCACTCCACCCTATCCATTGAGCCTATTTCTTCTCAAGGGTTGGCCCATTGATTGTTTTATTTTTAAAACTTTTTTAGGTGATGAAGCATTCCACATAATTATTTTACACCATTTAGTACATAAAAATGAAAGACACAAGTCATAAAATTACTGCGCAACCTTCACAGCTTAATAGGTTTCCTGGTAAATTCCCTTCCTGATGCTCCTTATGGACACACTGGGTGGGATGGCCTCTTGTGTTTTGTATGTTTCCGCCACTTCTCTCGTTTATTCATTGTTGTCCCTTTCCTTCTTTCTCCCCCAGCTCACCCTGCATTGTGCCCTTGTTCCAGCCTGTTCTCGTACATGGGGTACATAAACATATATTCCTTTCAGACCATTCTTCCACCTGTCTTTTCTATGGAGTGTTCATTATCTATCTACCTTTTCCTCATCCATTTTTCATCTACTCTTTTCCTTCCCCAAAGCCCTTGCCTGTCCTATTTTATAACAGTGATGTTATGCAGTATTTATCTTTAGTGACTTAGAATAATGTTCTCAAGGCTCCCCCATGTTGTGGAATGTTTTACTGGTTCATTATTTTTCAGTGCTGTATAGTATTCCGTTGTGTGGATGTACCATAGTTTTCCCACTATTGATTGTTTTCAATGGAGCCTCTTCAGTGCTTGCCAAGAAGACCTGGACATTCTCTCCCTGACATCTCTAGCACTCTCACTGTCCACTGTCACCAGTTCCTTCTTCCAAAGTGTTAACTCAGACCTCCAAACTTTCCATTAGCAACTAATTAATCAAAAGCCTGCTAAGTATTTATGCAGCTTAACTCCAAAATAACCAAACCTGCTGCTTTTGAGTATATCAGTTCATAGTGACTCTCCGTCCTGTGTCCAGGACATGACTTCTTAGGAGACTGCCCATCCATCTCCTGCAGATCACCTGGTAGATTCAAACCTTTTGATTAGCAGACTGATACTTTATGCACTGCACCACCAGGACTTCTTTCATAGCACTTGTTAAGTACCGTATGTCAAGTCAGAACCGACTCACCGCGACTCTCCTCTAAGTTTGCAGAGGTAGGAGGAGGATATTGTCCATCTTTCTCCTGCAGAGCAGGTGGTGACTTTGAACTTGGTGCCTTTGGATTGACAGCATGATTCTTAGCACTTAAGTTACCAAAGCTCCCTCAGTACTGTTAGCCATGTAACAGTTACAGCACACAGGGGGAATCATGCAGAGAACGAACATTGCCCATAGCCACCAGTCCACAGCGAATAAATGTTATCGTTTCCTCATATGTTCTTCAGTGGCTCTTTCTTACTAAGTAAATTTTATTTACATGCACTTCATTAAATGAAGGAGGATTTTCCTCTTAGGCAAAGAGATTATTTTACAACTATGAAAGCAAAATTGATTAAAATCAACAGGAGGGAAATTTGCTTTCTTCATTGACAATTATGAAAATGATGCCATAAAGCTCTTGTTGTTCGTCAGTGCGCTGTGGTCCGTTCTGGCTCAGAGTGCAGCTCTGGCCTGCAGGGGATGGGAGGAAATGGCACCATGTCCAGCACTGGTCCCATGGTCCCCCTGGGCTTGTCCCCATTATTGCCACACTGTGTCAGCCCGTCTCGTGGAGGATGTTCTCTTTGCTGACCCTTTGCTTTGCCAATCCTGATGTTTTCCTCTAAGAAGTCAAACTCATTGCTGTCTACAAGCAGGTTTTCTAAGCTGTAAATCACATAGGAAGAGGTTGCACATTATTCTTCCTTGGAACCACTGGGGGATTTGAACTGCCAGAGAAGGGCCACCTTTGTGTTAGCAGCAGGCAATTCCTTATTAACCACCATGCTCCCTCCCCAGGGACTGGTGGTGTCATTGTCATGTGCCATCTAACAGAGCCAACCCATAGCCAACCTTAGAGTAGATTTTCAGAGGCATTAAATCACACAGTAGGAGATTGCTCATCTTTTTCCTACAAAAGAGCTAGTGGATTTGAACCATGTGCTGTTGAATTGGCAGCACAGCTCTTTAGTGCTAGGCTACCAACCAGTATGCCCTTCTCCAAGGACTGTTGTTGAGTAGCATAGAGTCAGAACCAACCCATAGCTGACCTTCCCATAGCCAACCCTCTGGCGGGTTTTCAGAGGCGGTTAATCACACAGGAGGAGATGGCCCATCCCTCTCCCACGAAGCAACTGTTAGCTTCGAACCGTGTGCCTTCGGGATTGTAGCACAGCTGCTTCTTGCCACTTGAGCTCCCTTATCCAGGAACTAACCCCTCCTGTTAACATGCCCAAGGATGATGAATCAAGTCTCATTGTCTTTGTATCTACGGAGCTCTCTGTCTATACTTCTACCAAGACAGATTTGTTCGTTGGTAATCTATGGTATATACCCTATGCATTCAATATCCTTGGCCTGCCCCACAATTCAAAGGCACCAACTCTTTGGTCTTCCTTATTCATCATCCCACTTTCATGTGCATGTGAAGTGACTGAAGTAATGGAATGGAAAGTACCTGTTGTTTAATATTATTCAGTAAAGTAAAGGTAGTTATGCTGAAAGGGTCTATTTCCTTTTAATAAGTAAACTGTACATGCTCTTTATTAAAGGAAGTATATTTAGAAATATTTCTGTTAGATGCTTATCTTGATAAATGGCCCTATATGGATGACTACAACAGTGTAGCTACAAGGAAGTTCATTACGGTGTTGCTCAGGATAGAAAAACAAGAAAGGAACCAAGATGTAAAGAAGTTGGCTGTAGAAACCAGGGTTTAGGCTTACAGGAACATTCTGTGCATCCAATGAAATAGATGTTGTTGAAGGACATTAAATAGAATGGAAAAAAAATATTCCTGGCATATTGTTACTGTTAGATCAAGTCAATTGTGACTCATGGTGATTCCCTGAGCCACAGATCTGAACCTCGTCCTGTCCTGCTTCATCTCCATCCTCTCTGATACGCTGAATCCCATTGTTGTACTCACTGCGTCAAACTGGTTGAAGGTCTTCATCTCTCTCTGTAACCCTCCACCTTGCCCAGCCTGATGCGTCTTAACCAAAAACTGGCCTCTCTAGACAATATAGGCAAAGTATGTGAGACAGCGTCCCACCACCCTCGCTTCTCAGGAGATCCTTGGTTGTACTTCCTGCAAGACAGATTGTTCTTGTGGCCAGCCGTGGGCTAGCCAGTACTTTTCTCCAACACCACAATTCTAAGACATTGATTCTTCCGTCATTCATCCTTATTCATTGTCCAACTTTCAGATGCATAGAAAGCAATTGAAAATAGTTCATTAAAACATATCTTAGAGTATAATGCTGATTTTATGAAAAAGTACTGCTATTTAAATACTTACGCACGTGTGTATGTATGTATATGTATCATGTACACATTAGGTTGGTTCTGACTCGATGGCACACAGCAGCAATGTCTGTTTAACTTTGTACAGATACACTGATATCTGAATAAGAGGCTTATGGAATAATGAAGAATAGTCAGTGCCTTTGATATGAACCTACATCTAGTGGACCGAGAAAAAAACCAACAAATCTATCTTAGATGAAACTTCATCTCATATATTTTCACGCATGTTATCAAGAGAGCATATTGTTTAAAAAAACACAAGAGAGGTGGTTGTGTTGTGTCCCATCAAGCTGCAACTGACTCATAGCTGATCGTGCGGTGGGCTTTCAGAGGCAGTCGATCACATGGAGGTAGATGGGCTCTCTTTCTACCATGGAGTAGCTGGTAAATTCAAACCGCATGCCTTTTAATCGACAGCTCACCACTAGGCCACCAGAGCTCCCTGTATCAAGAGGAGTGATCTGTGGAAAAGGAGAGTGTGCTTATGAAAGTAGCGGTAGTTATTGTCAGGTGCCGTTGAGCCAGTTCTGACTCCTCATTGATTACCCTGTGCACAGAGTAGAAACCTGAGCGATCCCATGGCATCCTGATAGACACTGTCACTGTGCTCAAGTCCACTGCTGAGGATCCTATGTCATTCCGTCTCATTGAGGGTCAGGGTCATCTTCTGTGAAAAGTCAGAGACTCTCAAAGAACAGGTTGGCTCCGTGGCTGGTGCCATGCAGATGAGGCAAGGTTTTGCTCTGCTCCGAAGTGGGTCACTGTGAATTGGCATCTATTTGACAGCAGCTAGCAACATTCTTTTGTATTTTGTAAGACAGTGCAATTATCTTTCTAATTTAAACACAGTAAAGTTTATCCTGTGGGGACTATTAATAGCATAGAGAAAGTAATGATACTATTTTAATACCTTGTCCACCTCATGTGCTCAGCAGCAGATGGGTTCATGAAAGAAAGTGTTTTAATAAAACTTTATTTTTTTCAAATTGATTTTTTTTTTCCACAAAAATACGCTAACATCAGAAATTCTAGGGTGGTGGCTTGTTTGCCAGGAGTCTTACTCCTAACTGGCCATGTATGTCGTTTGATTCTGTGATGTTCATCTGAAGGGTGAGCCTTGGCTGCGGTTTTACAGTCCCTGCCCGTCCATCCTGTAGAACTGGAATCGGAGTGCTCTAGTACGAAGGCGGGGCTTTGAGATCAGGTGTGTGTATTTCTAGGAGAATGGCGGGATGAGTGTTGCCAGGACGTGCACAAGTGAGCACTGATAGTCAGCCGTGGAGCCATGTGCTGGCGCAATTGGAAAATGAAGCAGTAATTGAGAAGCATCCGGAAGGATGTTGTTGTTAGGTGCCATCAAGTCAACTCCAGTTCCTCTGTACAGCAGATTGGAACTTTGCCAGACCCTGTGTTCATGCCCATTGTCATAATCACCATGTCGCTTTATCTCCTGGAGGGTCTTCCTCCCCTTCACTGACCCTCTGCTCTCCCCAACAATGAGCTCTTCTTCATGTTAACATCCTGATAACATGCCCAGAGTATGCAAGTGGGAGTCTGACCGTTCTTGTCTCACAGGAGCTCCCCGGCTGCATTTCTGCCAGGACGGATTTGCTTGTCCTTTGGACAGGCTGTGCCAGTTGCCAGAGTCCGTTCTGACTCACGGTGACCCCCATGTGTTTCAAAGTAGAAATGCCAACCCCAAAGCAGGTGGTTCGAATCTACTACCTGCTCTTCTTCAGGAACAAGGTGGGCAGAATCCTCCTGTGTGGTTTATAGCCTCTGAAACTCACTGGAGAGTCGACTCTCTGGCTTCAGTCATTGTTTGATAATGCTGTAGCTAACCACTTTCCTTGGATGGGTTGCTGGGTTTGATCTGGTTAGGGCTCAGTGTTGAATCCACTGGGCCATCAGGCTCCTAAAAATAGTTTATTGTTGTTGTGTACCATCGGGTGGGAACTGACCCATAGCTGACCCTCCAGCAAGTTTTCAGAGGCAGTTGATCGCATGGGAGGAGATTGTCCACCCTTCTCCCATGAAGCAGCTGGTGGCCTCGAACCACATTCCTTTGGGATTTGCAACGCAGCTTCTTGCCACTAGGCCACGTTAAAGGAATGGTAATAAAAATAATAATAGTAGCCAATTTTTTTTTTATTCCTTGTAATTCTCAAAGCTGGTTTAGGTGCCGTTTGTTATCTCTACTTTGCAATTGGAGAAATTGAGGCAGAGAGAAAAGTCACTCAGAGTCACAGACACAGGCCTGGAGATGACTGTGTATGAATGGGTTAAGCCCGTAGCTGAAGGACACAGTGAAAACGTCCCTCGCTTTCTCCCACAATATTTTAGTTAAATTTCCTTCATTTCCACTTAGAACCAAAGGATTCGTTCCTTTCCTTCTGTAGCCGTGGGGGGCACAGCTCTCATCTTTTATGGGCCTGATGACAGCTGCTCCATTTCCCCACCAGCTGTCTTTTCCTGGACTAGGACAGGGTAAGCCTTCGGGATTTTCACCGATCTCCAGGCCCTCACCCTGGAGCTGGAGAGCTGAGTTTGAATCCCAGCTTCTCCATCATGCTCTGGCTGGGAAACCTTAGCAACCAGCTTCACTCAGCCTCAGCTTTCTCATCTGTAAGTGAAAACAGTGCCCATCCCCACTTTTGTTTCATATGATCACAGGGAGGAGTGCTCACAATACAATCCATATTTCTCCTTTGTGACAAATCCCATCACTGTGATATCAGTTAGTATCTGCCATTAGTTTGGCCTTCAGCTCATGGTGACTCTGGACACAATGGAATGAAATGCTCACTGGCCCTGCAGTGTCTCCGCAGTGGGCCATGGGTCAGATTGTTAGGAAGCATGAAGGTTTCCCTGGCTGACTGTTAGAAGTGTATTGTCAGGTCTTTCTTCCTGGTCTGTCTTAGCATGAAAGCATTGCTGATGTGAGTTATACAATAATAATAAATATTAACAGTGTCTCTCTGGCTCCTGCGGTCAGCCAGTAAGATCTTCTGATGTTCCACTTCTAATCCTTGCCTCAGTTTCTTTGATTGCAGCCATCATTGTGGTGGCTGGTTCTTCATAAGGCCTGGCTGACTTTGAGGAGGGTGTATAGACACAGCTTTACCCAGGTCCAACCTGTCTACCTCTGGCCTCAGGTCTGGATTACAGGTCTGGATGAACCAGCTCGTTACTTACAAGATTGCACCTGGACATGGTAGACACGGAAAGCATGTGCATGCATATATATACCTCTGCATATGTGTATATGTATACAAATACTCACGCTCAAATGTATAAGCATGTACAAATAAGATGTCTGTATGCACACATTTTAACACATATGCATAAGGATTAGGAGAAGCCTTAAGAGCATGGTGTTGAATTTTAAAAATGAGCAACTGATTGAGATTGAGAATGCACCGATTTTGATGCAAACCTAGCATGTGCACAACATCTTAATTTCTGTTTCAGAAAGAAGAACCTTGAAGATTATATTCCAAACAAGTGACAATGAATGAATGCCTTTCATGCTGGAGGGAGACAAAAGTGGGGTTTGGGATGGAGGGGAGAAAGGCAAAGCAAGGTAATATAATGCAGTGTAATAAGGTATAGTACCATACAGTGTGATACAATGTCGTACAATACATGTGATGTAACACAAGTGAATACAGTGTAGCATAGTGAAGTCTGCGCCTGCTCAGGGGCTGACCTTGAGCAGGCATGACTGCGGCTTCCTCTCTTTCTCCCCAGATGGCACATCCCATGAACTTTCCTAGGCAGTACCAGTTGCTATTGAATCAGTTCCCCCTCTCGGTGGCCTGATATGTGTTATTGTCAAACCTCACTCTGTTGGATTTCTGAGGCTTTAACTGTAAGGAGAAGAGACTGCTCCCTTTTCTTCCAAAAGTCGCCGGTCGGTTTCACCTGCCAGGGACATGCAGCCTTTGCGTCAGCAGCATAACTGCCGACGGACCACGCCATTAAAGCTCCCCAGCACATCATTGGTGTGGAGGAAATACTTAATGAATATATTAAGGTTGTTGTGTATCATTGAATCAAAACTTACCCATATATTTCTGTCATCACAGGAGACTAGAGCGAGGGCTACATGGTGGAGGGGACCTGGGGGAGGGTTTGTAAAACAATGAAAGAATCTTTTCTTTTACTTTTCCATAATTTTTGGACTCATGTACTTATAACTTGTTAGTCAAATTTGTGTCTTCTAGGTTGCAACACCCCCATGATACATCTTCAAGGATATGAACATGTACGGCCAAGCACAATCAATAAGAGTGCATCTAAATTCCAAAATCAATCTCCATAATAGTCTATGTGTTTCCTACTGCCAAAGGGGCCCTTTAGAGTAGTGAGAGAAGATCTTCACCCTGAAACCCACAGCGTCCCTTTTCAGCAGGAAGTAGCTAAGAGAATACGCCATCCCCTTTTCCTTATGAATCAGGGTGAAGTCTCTCTCAGGGAGGAGTGATAGGGAATGGCAAAGGACACACTGACAAAGAAGATTAATCAGAACTGGCTTTGACAAGCACTGTGGCATTTGGACAAGAGCAAACTGGGAGGAGGGTAGAGAGAATAGTGCAACAATGAATGAATGGAAACCCAAAATCTCTGTAAATGTTTATGAAAATTAATAAAATATAATTATAGAAAAAGAAAGAAAAAAAAAACTTACCCATAGCTGACTCTCTAGGAGGTTTTCAGAGGCAGTAAATGACACAGGAGGAGACTGACCATCTTTCTCACTCAGAGCAGCGGGTGGATTCTAACCATGTGCCTTTAGGTAGACAGTGCAATTTCTTACCACTGAGCCACCAGAGCTCCAAACGCATGCGTGAAATGCTGGTGCTTATAGCTCAAGACAATAGTCTATCACCTGTGTGAGAACACAGGGTTAACTGTTGCTTTGAGAAAAAGATGAAACTGAATGTAAGGGAAACAAGATGAACAGAAACAGAACAACTGGAATTGAAATAATGAGAATGCTCAGGTGTTGGGAAGAGTAACAAATACCAGCAAACAATTTGCATAGAGACGGTTGAACTGCTGTGCAAATCTTCACCAAACCAAAACAAAGTACTTATAAAAGAAAAAAGAAAAACATAAGACAAATTATTTTAAAACAACCCCCCCCCCAAAGACCACATCTTCCTGGTGGTTTGCGTCCATCAGTGACTCCAAGAGAGCTAGGCAGTTTTGCCCCATTCAGCTTCCTGCCTCTGCCCTGACTTGATAGCAGTGAGCTTTGGAGATGACTGTCATTGTTAAGCCAAACCCACTGACCTAAGTAATTTCTGACCTATAACAATTAGGATGGAGGAGAACAGCCCCACAGGGTTTCCAAAACTGTGACATGACATGAGCAACTGCCACCACTCGGAATGGCTGTGGATTCAAACTGTTGACCTTTGCATCAACAGCCTAGTGTTTTATCTAAGGCATCAGTAGGACTCCTAATTAGGAATACTTTGCTGCAATTGCACAAGAAGTAATAATCTATTAAAAAGCATTAAGAGGCTAGGATTTGAAAGGCACATTTGTGATTCGGGCACATGGCTGAATGTCATTTTATCTGACTTTCTCTCTGTGAGAGGCCAGTCTCAGAAAAGACTGTTGTTATATCTTAAGTGATAGTTGGGAACACTCTTTCCAGAAATGGAAGGGGGCTTTTGCGTTTTGTCACGTTAGTGGTGTGTGGCGCCATGCAGAAGGCACGCATGCATGATGGCTCAGGAAAGCCCCCTCATTCAAGTACGTGGAAATCCATCCATCATTTCCCAAAGATGACCTTGTTGTTGAGCACAGGATGAACCCCTGCTGAGAGGCAAATCCCCGAGACATTCAGAAGTAACCATGTTTCTGCAGCCCTGAGGGGTGAAACGGGTGCCATATTTCACATCTGGCTTAAGCCCCTTCTTGCTGATGAAAACTGAATTCTTAAAGGACCTGCCTCTTTTCCCACCAGTCTAATTCAAGAGACCTTTGGCTTAAAACTGGAGTGCTGTGTGCTGCCAAGGAATTCCTGCTCGTCCCTACACTGGTCCTGCACTGGGTCTTCATATGCATTTCCCTTGATTTCATTTACTGAGTACAGTGCATCCTGCACCTCGTGTGATAGCCCTGTCATCAGCACATGTGCTTCCTTGTATGGCTCTACCTGCAAGAGCCAGAACCTGTGCACAGTGGAAAGCTGGCAGGATCTCTCCTGCTAAACACATGATGAAAGAAAAATGATAAAACTGCACCAGATTGAAGGTGGAAACTTTGCAAGACTCAGAAAAACAAAGCCGTCCTGCCAAGTGCCAGCTCTCCCGTATTTCACTGTATTACTATGTATTGTGTTACACTGTGTATATTGTGTTACACTGTCTTGTATTATACTGCGTTACATTGTACTGTCTTATATTGCCTTGTCATTTCCTCCTTCCTCCAAGCCCCAGCTTTCCTCCCCTGGTGCACAAAGACTCATGCACATGTATGAACTACAACCTTAACTGGTTGTGTTTTTTTTTAATACATTAAAGTTTTATGCATGTGTTTAATTTGTATAAAAGTTACAGTGCTCTAAGACTTAACTAGCTATTGAATTGTTTTGTTCAATGCTGTATTTTTAAGATTTCTCCTTTATGCATATAGTAAAATATATGACTTCGGGCAGCATAGTCCAAAGGGAGTTTTGTTACTAAACTAAAGGTGGCTGATTTGAATCCACCAGCAGCCCCTCAGGAGAAAGATGGACGATCTCCTCCTGTGAGATGATAAGCTTATGAAAACTTGGTGGAGGGTCTGACTTGAAAGCAATGGGATAAAGAGATGTTTCTATTTCGTATTTGAAGCGAGAGAGACAGAGAGACAGAGTCAAGTGCACGTGTGCACTCTGGTGACCTAGTGATAAGAAGCTACACTGCAATCCATGGGAGAAGGATGGGCAATCTCCTCTCATGTGATTTATAGCCTTTGGAAACTTGCTGGAGGGTTAGCTATGAAAAGATTCCAACTTGATAGTACACTACAACATAAATTCATATATACACATAAGTAACGTATGTGTGTGTGTATACACATATATAACACACACACACACACACTCTCTCTCTCTGTTGCTGTGGAATTCTGTCAAGTTGATTGTTGTGGTTGTGTACTGTGGACTCTATGAATCAAGTTGAATGGGATTTCCAAAAGCCTCATGTGACAGTAGAACCTCTTTATTGGGTTTTCTGGGTAATGATCTTTATGGGAGGATATCACCATGTATTTCTCCCTGGGAGCCCCAGGGTGGGTTCAAACTATTACTTGATTAGCATCCAAGTGTTTAACCATTGCACCACCAGAGCACCTTCTGGTAGCTGCGCCACTGCATCCACTTCAGCTGGCAGTTACCCTCTAGGAGAATATAGCCCTGCTCCATGGGTTCCTTAGGCTGAGAATCTTGATGCCAGCAGACTGCCTTGTCTCTCCCCAGGAGCAGCCGGTCCGCAGCTAAGAACTTAGCACTGTTCCAGAAGGGCTCCTTTCCTAGGACAGGTCACTGCTGTCCAGTGTGTCCAGTTGGTTCTAATCCATACCGTACAGACAGCAGAATGAGCCCCTGCTGGTCCTGTGCCATCACCACCACCCCTAATCTCTGAGGTCCAATCCTTGCCATCACTGTGTCAGTCCGTCTCATTGAGTGTCACCTTCTCTGTTTCTGACCTTCTGTTTTATCAAGCATGATGTCTTTTCCCAAGACTGGCCTCTCCTGATGACACGCCTAGAGTATGTAGGGTGAACTTTTCAGCCTCGTCGCTTCTAAGGAGCTCTCTGGCTGTACTTCTCCCAAGACACATTTGTTTGGGTTTTTGCAGATCCATGTTCTGTTCACTATTCTGGCACCAATACCACAAATAAAAAGCACCTTTTCTCCTCCAGTCTTCCTTGTTCATCATCTAACTTTTACATGCACCGCAGGACATAAACCTACTGAAATCGAGATAGATTCAAGTCGTGTTGACGTGAGCATGGCAAAGCTTCTCAGTGGTAACCTTGCCCATGCTCTTTCCACTCAGTGGGCGTACATTTCTTATTTGTATAATGAGACCTTTAGAAGGGGGGAGAATCTCCAAACCCTCTCAGCATTAGGCGTCCCCTGCTAATTTTCAAGCCAGCTGTGTTTATCAAACAAATGGAAGAAAAGTTGGTCAAAATATGGTAGTCCATCATCCAAATATTTGGAAGTAGCCAGATGTGTGGACACCATGGTGGGGCCTTACTTAGTGTTGCTTGGTGGTTTTCTCTGGGATGTTTGTGTTCTCCCATTTCCCAAGAATTCTTGTCTTATTTACAGAGGGGTACTGTAGATCCAAGCTTCTAGGAGTCCTGCAGTCCCTTAGGGAATTGGACTTTGATTCTTTTCCATGTAGGGTTGACATCTATCGCACGTTCCATCAACCTATCCATCCATCCATCCATCCATCCATCCATCCATCCATCCATCCATCGACATCTATCATCCATTTATCCACACAACCAGCCAGCCACTCACCCATCTACCCCCATTCGTCCATCCATCTGTCCATCCACCCACCAGTCCGTCCGTCCGTCCGTCCATCCATCCATCCATCCATCCATCCATCCATCCATCCATCCTTGTGTATCTCTGGGAGGTTTAGTATTTAAGGAGTTAGTGAGAACACCGACTCCAGAATCAGGTAGTATTAATAACCAGGTTAATGTGGATGTGGGTTCCAGTAACTGGCTCTGAATCTTTATCTCAGAAGTGACTTCTTGGCTGAACCTCTGGTTCCTTGTCTAATTATTACAATGCAGTGGTGGTAATGCTGACTTCAGTGACTTGTCATAGGAATCACCTGAGATAATGTGTAGTAAAAACTCAGTATATGACCTCAAAACAAAAGCCCACAAACTCCTTGATATCCTTCTCGGGAGGACCTGGGATTGATGGCCTTTCCAATCCCATCTTGGTGGGACTGTGTCTGACAGAAATGACACACGTGGCTCCCAGACTGGGCTCCACAGGGTGCCATGCAACTTTCACTTTATTCTCAGGAAACCGGAGCCCCTGGGTTATGTGTCCAGCTTCGCTAGGGTGTCATACTGACAAGACCACCTGTAGGCACTCTGTGTACATATTCCCTGAACCCAGCCTTCCAGTATTCCCTGCCAAGGCACCAGACATGTAAGTGGAGAAGCCACTTAGGAGTGGTGATATCTTCCTGGCTGCTCCCCAAGATGGTGTGAGGCAGGACCAGCCATCTCTGTGTCCTTTCCAAATACCTGACTCATACAACCCATGAATGTAATAACGTGGTTGTTTACACCACTGTCATGGATTCAGTTGTGTCCTATAAACTTGTGTATCAGTGTGGTTAGGCTGTGATTCTTAGTAGCATGTCATTACCCTGTGTAATGTTAATCCTATAAATGACTAAGGATGACAGAAGAAGAATCGATGCCTTCGAGCTGTGGTGCTGGAGATGAGTCTTGAACATACCATGGGCTGCCATGGTTGTACTAGAGAAGTGAACTCTGGTCTCTGATACATTTATGGGGTGATCATGAAGGGATAATTCTGAGCCTTGTCACGATGAGGGCAGTGTTCTTTCCTGGTCATTCACTTGTGAGGACATTGACATTGACCTTGACCTTGATGAGAGACTTTTCCGTCCTCCCTACCTCAGGAATCCTGCTCTTCTTTCCTGTCTCCTTTCTCCATGAGAAAAACGAGTCAAGCTTTGACAGAGGCAGTGATGTCAATTCTTCCCAAGGCCAGGGGTGGAGGTGATGCTTCCTTAAAAACTCTGAGAGAAAAGGGAGCTTTAAAGATCTGTCCCTGGGGAGGGAACATCTCTAGGTGACTCCGAAGTGGACGGTTTCCCCAGGTGGCAAGAACTGCCCACAAGTGGGGGAGTTTGGTGAATCTGAAGGCACGAGGGGCCTTGGTCTCAGCAGGTCTGGAAATGGATGGAGGTTCCTGAGGCCATTTCTGCTGGCCCACTCCCCACCTTCAAGCCATTACTTAAGAGAGCATAACCATAAAGCCACTAATAAAAACATCCCCACCGGCTCTATTTACCCAGCTGCGGATCTCAGGATCTGCTTCTGACATTTTTAATACTCTCTCATTTCTCTGTCTTCCACAGGATTCATTTGAAGCAGCCCATGGGGAAGGGTGATGCTGAGGAAACAAAACCCAGCCCCCTCACCCCCACATCTCCCAAATGGGGAAGCTTGGAGCATGCTGAGAAAACAGCTCCATTTGAGAAATACAAAGGCCCCCAGGACTGGAGGGCGCTGGCCGGAGGCCAACCGGAGCTATCAGAAGTGGCCGGGCCCAAAGAGGGAGGTCTCAGGATGGAACTTCAGAAACACATCCTCTGAATCCTAAGGCAAACAGTACTCCGGGCTTTGAGGTAGGCACGGATTTGCCCATCCCAGTCAGGATGGCAGCCGCCGTGGGGGGCTTCTGTTTGCTTTGTTTTGTTATAAGAATTATGGTGGATCTTCAGAAAAAACCAAAACAAAACAAGCTCAGACTTCAATCAACAGCTCAGTGCACTGTAAACTGAACACCCATCCCACCACACCTAGTGCAAGAAACAGAGTAATGCTGGTCCCTTCGACTCCCCGCCTCAAATCACTGTGCTTTATTATTCCTTTCCAAAAAAGAGCACCTCACTTTACTTTTAACACCGCAGATTGGTTTTGCCCACTTCTGTTCTTCATAAACGGAAGGTGTTTTTTTGAGGCTGGCTTCTTTCTCTCAACACTGCGTTTGAAGGTTTCCTCTGCGTTGTATGTAACGAAGCTGTTTTTCCATTATGATTGAAAATCATTCCAATGTATAACTATATTCTGGGTGGGTTTTTCCCCCCATTGATTCCAATATTAACGCCATTAGGGTTGTTTCCAGTATCAAGTTATTGTGAATAGATAGTGTCACCACAAATATTCACTCCGTCTGTTGGTGAAAATTCATTTCAATTAGGTAGGTACCTAGCAGTGAGGCTGCTGCTTAGAGATGTGTACATAGTTAGCTAACCAGATAATATCAAACTGTGTTCCACAATGTCTGTACCAAATCACTGTTATTCCCACCAACAATGTGTGAGAGCTCTGGCTGCTCCACATTCTTGTCAATGCTTGATGCTGTCTTATGGGGAAAGAGAATTAGTCATCGTGACATTAGCGTGCAATTGTACTTCATTATGCTTTGACTAGCATTTCTCTGGTTACTGTTGAGGCAAAATGCTTTTAAATATGTTTTTAGGCCATGGAGAGATTTTTTTTTTAAAATGAAGTTTCTATTGAAGCCTCCTGCCCATTTTTTTTCTATCAGTATTTCTCTCTCCTATTGACTTGTCAATTTATGTCTGTCTTCTGAAATAATTTCTGAAGTCATTTAGTTAGAAGGTTAGAAGTGCTGAAAATACATCATCTTGCACTCAACAATTTGACTTTTCACATGCAGAAATTTTTACTTTTAACAGTACACAACAACAGCAATATAATACTCTTTTTCTGTCTGGTTGAATGAAAGTGAGGATAAGCATGTGTGTTATTTAATAAGCTGAACACTGTGACACTGATGTGTCAAATGCAATAATGGTTACCTGTGGTGGACAGTGTTTGGTGGCGCTCCCCAATTCAAACAAGCTAGGAAGCAGGAGTGGCATCCATTTCCGTAATAGCTTGCCTCTAGAAACCCTATCAACCTGGAGAGAGGATGAAAGTCACACAAGTGTTGAGGACTTTCCTTCATAGGGTCACTTTGAGTTGCCTACGACTTGACAGCACTTAACAACAACAACAAATGAAAAGATTTATTAAAATACTCCTATAATGTCTTTTATAAACCATGTTGGGGGGGTGTGTGTGCACATGTGTGTTATGTGTTTGGAACTTTTTAGGTAGCTTGAGTGGAAGTGTACATAGCAAATTAATTTTTCATTCAACAGTTGATGCACATTTTGTTTCATAGTGTTAGTTTCAGTCCCCTCAATGTGCTAATAGTCTTCCACTTTGTCCCCAAATTCTCAGATTCCATTTATCGTTCTTCGCTGCCCCTTCCTGCCTTATGAATTTTGTTTTGGGGCAAACGCCTTTCTTTGGGAGTATGATTAACTGTACTGAGATGTATATTCCTCCTCGGTGTTTTTCTTAACATTTTTTTATGCTTTTGAATTTTTTTTTTCTATGGATTTTCCTTCCCCTATGACCGGGACGTCCTGTTGTGGTCCTGATTGGTGGTGGTTATGTGCCTTCGAGTCAGAACCAACTCATAGCTGACCCTCCAGCAAGTTGGCAGGAGTAGTAAGTAACATGGGAGAAGGTTGCTCATCTTCCTCTTCTGAAGCAGCACTTGGCTCCAGAGCACCTGTCCTTGAGTTGGCAGTGCAGCTCCTTACCACGGGTCCACCAGAGGCCCGTCCTGAATGAAGAGGTCAGTAAAGGTAACGGGGCACCGTCACGTTCTCCTGCTCTGTGGTTCATGTGATCCACTAGACCTTTGAGATAATTGCTTCTTTGAGTGTTGGATCTTTCTCGTTCTCCTCAGCTCCAGACAAGGAGAGATGAGTAGCTCAGACGACCACTCATAAGGCTTTCAGATACCAGCTGCTCTTCACTAAATTAGGGTGTATTGTGTCTGTGCACTCTGTTCTGCCACATGACCTAGACTGTGTTCCTAAATTCCCCCGCCCAGTGACTCATTCCCTCAAGGTGTTTGATGATGGCTGAGTCCCCCGAACTTTGCTCCCCACGAGCTCTATCTTATCCTGCATTATTTTTGCAGCATCTGCAAATACATACATAGAAATGACTCTGCTCAGAACACCTCTTGGGTGTACTCTTATTCACCTTTCCACATCTCCCCAACTTGCATGAATCACTAACTTGAAAAGAGACGCGTGTTAACTTGGGCGAAGGGAAAGGCCAAGTTTAATAAAGGCAAGGCCAACACCACATGAGCAAAGCCAGAGGAGACACTGGAAGGGCCACAGGAGCAAGATACAGCAGGCATTGATACCTCTACGCACATTATTCTACAGTGACATTAACAGCAAGCAGTGTCTAAGAGCAAATAGATAAATTATGGAAGCTGTATTGTTTGTTTATTTTATTTTTTATTTTGTGTTGCATTTTTTTGTTGGTTTGCATACAGTCATTCATCTATTTTATGTTTCATTCATGTGCATTGTGTTCTATATAATCATTCATATACATTGTGCATTATATAATTAATTGCTGTTGTTTTAACTTTGAGAGGCACAAATCGCAATGTCAATACTGTTGAGTAAGAACCAACTCACAGCTGAGCTTCCAGTGGATTTTCAGAGACTGTAAATCATGCAGAAGGAGATTGTCCACATCTGTCCTGTGGAGCAGCTGCAGGGTTTGAACTACCAGTCTTTGGGTTGACAATGCAGCTCTCTACACACGAAGCTACCAGACCTCCTATTAAATGCATAATCCACCATTTTTTTTTTGCTCACTCGAAGATGAGCCTTCTTTCTCATTCCTAGAGTTTCTCTGAGTTTCATATCAGAAAATAATCTTATGATATCCTTATGACGTATTCCCCAAAACAATTAGCAACACAGCCACTTCCAAGATATGAGGACTTCATGACTTATGTTCCCATTCGTTAACTAATTAATTTTCTCATTAACCACTGGAAATTGTCAGAGTAATCAGCAGAAGCAGCAGCAGCCATCATACCCATTTTAAAGATCAAAAGGTTGAGGTGCAAAGAAAAGGAATATGCCCAAAGACATGCCAGGAGGTTCAAACCCAGACCTGCCTAACTCCAAAATATAGTCTCTTTTTTTACACTCCATGTGGCTTAAATCAAGCCCTGAGTCTGTAGCTGTTGAGTCTGTTCCAGCAGACACTGACAGAGCAAAGCTGCCTGTACACTTCCCAAGCCTGTGAGTCTTTGTAGCAGCAGCAGACTGCCACATCTTTCTCCCACAGAGCAGCTGGTGGCTTTGAACCACTGACCTGTCAGTTCACAACCAAACATTTAACCACTGTGTCACCAGAGCTCTGTCAACATAGATTATTGTCACCACGTTAGCTCTTGCTCACAGCAGCCTTATATGTCACAGAACCAGGTGCTTCCTGGTCCTGTGCCATCTCCCAGGAAGGAAGACCTGACCATCTCCCAGTGCTTTCCGACTGGTCATAGGAGGGTTGACACCCTTGACCAAGGAGGCAGAGGTTCTTTGTTGACTTCCCTCTGTCACCTGAGAGGAGCCTCAGATGACATCCGAAAGCCTGCCTCTCACACATGGCTGGTGAGTTCATGCTTGGACCTCGCAGTTGGCAGTCAAATGCATTGATGGAAAGCACTGTGTCAGCAGAGCTTCTCCTGTTGCCTGTTCAGAGACCTGACTATCCCAGAGGCACACAGTTCAAATCCACCAGCTGCTCTGAGCGAGAAAGATGGGCTGTCTCCTCCTGTGTTTCACTGCCTGTGCAAACCCGCTGGAGGGTCAGCTACGAGTTGGTTCTAACTGGATGGTGGTGGTGTCACGTGTCGCCGTTTAGTGTGCTATGACTCGTAGCGCCCCTGTGAACAGTGGATCAATCCTGCCCAATCCTGCGTCATCCTCATCATGTCAGGTAGACTTGAACCGGTTGTTACAGTCACCGTGTCCGTTCATCTCATTGAGGGGCTTCCACGTATGAGGTCTTTCGTCCAAGGACAAACACCTAACAACTCCTAACACCATCAAGTCTATGAGAGGCATCCTTGCCATCCTTGACTCGACAGGACATAACAACAGTTTGTAGGGTGCAGAGGTTTCCTTGATCTGACCAAGTGTAACCCAGGGGTTCACAGCTCAAATGGGGAGTGTTTGGGGAACAGACAGATGAGTGGTGACAGCACGTCCCTTTGTGCATCACTTTGTACCTGGCCATGGAAAGTGTGGGTAATCAGCTCTGTTTGCTGCGGCTGCTGAGATGGGTTTGAAAACTTGTTTGTCCTCAGCTGGGTGTGTATTTCCTGCCCTCCGGGGCCTGGGAACCAGGCTCAGGGGCTGCTTGTTTTAGATGAGCTGCCTCTAGGGGAGAAGTCATCTCTGGCGAACGCAGGCGCTGTCTTCCCTGGGCGCAGTCTCAGCGATGCCAGACGACTCGTAGCGACCCTGTGAACAACAGACCTGAACCCTGTCCTGTCCTGAGCCGTCCTCATCATCTCTGACACACCTGAGCCCACCGCTGGAGTCCCTGGTGTCAGTCCTTCTCTTCAAAGGTCTTCCTCTCTTTGCGCACTTAGCAAACAGCTAAACCAAGAGGGTACAGTGGCCAGGATGGTGCCAGGACCCTGTGAGCAGAAGTCCCTAGCCGGCTGCAGCACCCGTTCTTTGCACACAGTGAGGACTCAGCACCCTTTAGAATACGTGTTCGGGGTTGTCCTCAGTCAACTGTCACTGTGACTTTCTAGCTCATGGAGGCCTTCTGGGCTTCCTCCAGGCTCCTGTGAGTCCCAGCACCTTGTACATGCTGTCTTTTTGCTAGATGTCTAGAATAATTAAGAAGAGGGCCAGCAAACTTCTTTTGCAGGAAGTTTTCCCCCACCCCCGGTGTGTACATTCTGTTTTATACAGTCACTCACATACATTGTGTTTCATATACTTACTTAACATTGATCAATGCCTTTTATCACCTGTTGCATAAAAGTCCCAGTGTACCTTGTCTATTCTTCTCTTGCCCTATCCATCCACTAATATCTGCCCTAGTAATTTGGGGTTTCCCCCTCCCTTTCCCTCTCCCCTTATGAACATCTGTAAGTATCTCATCTCTATTTGCTAATTGCAAGAGCCATATTGTCCTTCCATCAGTTCTTCCCCGGTTGACCCACCCCTCTTGTCCTGATCTTTCACAGTGTTCACTGGCTGTATATGTCTGCTCTCCTCTCCCCCCAAGTTAGCTTTCCTATTTTCACAGTAATGATCCTAATGTAGTATTTGCCCTCTTGTGACTGAGCTATTTCCACTCAGCATAATGTCCTCTAGACTAACCCATGTTGTGGAGCATTTTACAAATCCGTTCTTCTTTAGTATTGCATGGAATTCCGTTGTGTAAATGTACCACAGTTTTCTATCCATTTATTTGTTGATGAGCAACTACAATGGAAGGCAGTCTAGTATGCCCTCAAAAAGATGGATACAGAAATCCTGTGTGACCCAGCTAGACCGCTACTAGGAATATACCCCAAGGATATCAGATCTGAGGCACAAACAGAAACAGGTGCACATCATTGCAGCATTATTCTTAATAGTAAGAATATTGTGGTGTTGATGATTGCCTTTAAGTCAAGCACGACTCATAGTGACCCTATGAACAAAAGGCCTGAAGCCCCTCTCCAGCTATTGACATTTATCAGAGTTCATAGAGTTTCTGTAGGCATGTTGTTTAGGATGTGGATGCCACTTTTGTTTCCAAGCCTGTCATAGTATGTTATTGTTGTTATGAGCCATTGAATTACCTGCTGTGTCTAGTAACCCTGTGTACAGCAGCTCTGAACTGTTCCCTGTCCTGAGCCAGTCTCACTAACTCCGACACACCAACCTCCATCACCCCAGTTACTGTATCAATCCATCTCATCCAGGGTCTCCCTCTCCTGAACTGTCTGTCCACCTTTCCGAGCATGACGTCCTTCTCCAAGGACTTATCTATCCTGTCCACATGCCCAAAGTAAGTGAGGCGGAGCTTTAAAATCCTAGCCTCCAAGGAGAGACTTGGTTTCACCCTCTCAAAGGCAGACCGATTTGTTTTCTTGGAGGTCCTTGGTATGTTCAAGACTTCTCCAACACCACAACATTAAAGCATCTATTCTTCTTCTGTCATCCTTAGTCATTGTCCAGTTCTCTATAGCATAACATGGAAACACCGCAAATGCCTGGTAAGCTTTTTTAAAAAAACTCAATTAATTGCCTTTGACTTGAAAGCAGCTCACAGCTGCCCATCCAGCAGGTGTCTGAGGCTGTAAATAACACTGGTAGAGATTGCCCCTCTTCCTCTGTTGGAGCTGCTGTTGTATTCCAGTCACCAGAGAGGCTCGGCCTTTGAGTTAGCAGCACAGTTGCCCAAGGCCAAGGGTAAAGGTCTCTGTCACAGACGTTCTTCAGCGGTGGCATTGTACAAAAGTAACCATAGATAACATGGGAAGAAAGAGATGTGGGAGGGTTAAGATAAAACAAGCAGGGGGCTAGATTTGGCTCAGAACTTTTAGTTTGGTCACCCTTGGCCGTGCCCTGAGTTGTGTCTCTCCAAATCATTATGTTGAAATTCTAACTCTAGTAAATATGCTCTTTAGAAAATAGTTTTCTGTTGTTTGTCTTAATGAGGTAACATTGGTTCCTAGATCTAGTCCCATATGAGTGGGATCTTATAAAAAAGAATAAACACAGACATACAGACACATACACACACAAGGGAGCATCCCATGTGATAGTCTGTTTACAGGTCAAGAAAGGCCAAGGAGTGCCCAGGATTACCCATAGGGAAAGGGGCTCTGATGGCCTAATGGGTAGGGCATTGCACTGCCAAACCAAAGGTGAGTGGTTCAAATCCACCAGTGCTCGCAGGGAGAAAGATGGACCATCTCTTTCTCTGTGATTTAGTCTTTGAAAACTTGCTAGAGAGTCAGTAATGAGTTGGTTCTGAGTCAATAGCAAGTGAGTGATCCTCCTGAGCAATAAGAGACTAGAGTTTTGTTTGTTAAAGCCATCCACTAGTGGCATCTGTTAGAGCAACACATGAGGATTGAGTCAGGTATTTTTGTCATTGCAGCACGAGGTTCACTGAGACAGCCTGGTCTAGAAGAATTTTTAGCATCCTCAACCACTCAGAAGAATGCTTGTGAGATGAGTGAGTGGATTCCTGCTGGAGAGACAGTCACATACACCTCTGCAGTTGGCACCCATTTCCCCCTAGTACACAGTGAGAATTTAGCACACTTCAAATAGAGTGTGCACCAAACTTAGGATAGCAAGCACAATGAACTCAGCCCTTCTGAAATGCTTATTTTAGCCCAAGGAAGCCTGTCTTCCCAATTGACTTTCAGAACTATAAGACTAATAAATGCATATTTTAGGTTTGTAGATTTGTAGCTATTTGTTATAGCAGCAGCAGGGAACTAATACAGCCTGCAAGAGGGAAATGGTTCAAGGGAGCCATACCTCAGAGGTAGGCAGGCCCAGCTCCAGGTTACCACTGTAAAGTGAATATCAAAGTGACAGGAATCACCAGTTCTGCTGTTGTTTTTCCAGTCCATATAAACATTATGTTTGCATGATGCTGTCTTCTTTTAAAGGAGCCCTGGTGAAGTAGATGGTAATAGTTTTGACTGCTACGCAAAAAGTCCACCACCTGCTCTGTGAGAGAAAGGAGGCATTTTCCTCTTGTTGAGAATTTACAGCCTTGTTGAGGGAGAGTCACCAAGAGGCAGAGTTGACTGAGTGGCGGCAAATTCTGGCTTTGATAGTCTGTCAAGTGTGCAATACCGTGAGGAGAAAGTTTGAAATATCATGAGAATGACAGTAATGCAGCCCAGCAGAGAGTGCATGCTGTTGGAAAAGGGACCCTGACACACTGGCTCGATGCAGGGTTCCTAGCAACCTTTGATCTGCAAGGGCTGCAGCACTCACAATGAAGTGAACTCAGGAAAATGAGATGTGCTGGCAGCGCACAAGGGCAGAGCTCTTCAGCCGTGCCGCTGGCGGGCACTCTCACTCTCACTCACCACCTGGGTGCTTTCTGAACCCTGGGGCTGAGAGACCAGCTGCAGACTGACCCCTTCTTCTGACACCACCTGAACCAGGAACCTGGATCCAGTGGATTCCCAAACTTTTCGTCAATAGTCCTGATGTCCACGAGTTTCTGTTTACATTGTTGTTAAGTGCCGTCGAGTAGTAGGCAACTCATAGCGACCCTATGAACAAAAGACCTGAACACTTGTATAGCTTTCGTCCTTTCTCCAGGTTCATAAGGTTTCCGGAGGCAAGCTATTATGGAAGTGGATGCCACTCCCACTTCCAAGCTTGTTTTAATTGGGGAGCTCCACCAAACACTGTCTGTCATGGGTAACCATGATCACATTTGACACAGTGTCACAGTGTTCAGCTTCACAGCAACCACAGGTTACCTCTGTACAGCAAACAGACAGACCAGGGCTATACGGCCCAGTTGAACAAAACCATTTAAAAATAGGCCTTAGGGAGACAATATTTACAGGGGCCTCAAAGTTTCCTCTCAACTCTTCCTCTGTGGTAGAGAACTTGTCTTGTGATGGCAGGGACAGCTTGCATTCAGATACTTTGACACTCGGCCCTGCCCCAGCAGCGGTTTTGTGAAAGAAAGGCCTGGCTGTCTGCCTTCTGTCAACATCAAACCCAGCCATCCTCCTGCTGTGAATTCTGTTCTAACTCACAGCAGCTTTCTGTCAGGTTTCCAAGGCTGTAATCTTTACTGCAGGCAGCTGCCTGATATTTTTCCAGTCAGTGGATTTGAACCACTGATGATTCCATTAGCAGCCCACTGTGAAACTCACTACATCACCAGTCCTCCCTGGGCACAGAGAGAGCCAAGAAAACTCTCTGGAGCAGTTCACCCCTGTCACACATAGGGTCGCCATGGTTCCAAATCTCTCCAATAGCAGTAGGTTTACGTGTCTTCTTTCTTTGTTACTCAAATAACGGTACCCAGACCACCGCCTCAGCACCATCTCATAGCTGCTTCAAATACAGATTCCCAAAGACCAGCTTCAGCCCTGATGAATGAGAGTGTGTATGTCACCAAGATTAAAAAGACACCCCCTCCCCCGACTCCTTGTGCACCTTGAGTTCTGAGAGGCAGTGGTTGAGAAGCCCCACAGCGGGATCCCACCTCTGCAGAGTGCTGGGAGCAAGTTGGGAAGCAGTGGTTCAGGCTTTTAAAAGAAAACAAAAGCAGCTCCGAATATGAGCCAGCAAGCAGAAACAGCACGCAGGCCCCCAGCCACGTCTCTGGGCGTCTGATTCGTGACACACATGGAGTTTGTCACTGTTACTCGATGCCACTTCCTGGCTGAGCAGCAGATGGACACCTGTGGGTTGTCTGCAGCAAATATGTACAAAGCCGAGAGCATGGCCTTCCAGAAAAGGGGCCTGGGTGTCGTCCAGCAGAATAAGGCTCCCTCAAAGGGCAGATGGACCAAAGAAGACTCAGGTCCCTTTGAAATGACTTCACGCATGTTCTGTCCCCCTTGTCCGGATGCCACTGCAGACCCTCAGGACCGGCTTCTGTTCTACAGTCTGTTTGGAAGTCATTCTCAAGGACTGTTTCAGCTTAAATGTTCCCTAAGTACAACCACACGGATGCCACGTTTCCGTGCCTGCACACCCCCAGGAACATACACATGGCGGGGACCAAGAACGAGGTCGTGAGAGAGGAGGAGGAGGTGGAATGTGGGGGGAAAGGGCGCAGCCCTAACTCTTTTTCAAGCCATGATGTTTTGCTTGAATTATCAGTAAGAATCCTAAGAGTAATGAATCACCCTCTCAGAACCAAAGTTAGACTAAAAGTTACAAGGAGTGTCTTAAACAATGCCTCGTTAATAATCAATACAGGGTTTTACTCCATTGATTACACAGATAAACAGCACGATTTCATGATGTCGGAGAAGCAGACGTATGATTTCTTCAAGACACAAGAATTCTATAGGAATGGAACAATATCTAATGGGATGAAAGTCTAGACCAGGTCTGGGAGGAAACACCTAGAGATCTGTTTCTACAAATCAGCCAAGAAAGTTGCATAGATCACAGTAAAACATTAGGAAACTCACCTGCTTTGGAAAATGTCATTAGAAGGGCTGCGTTGCTGGAGGAGGTTAGCACGCTTGGTGAAGTTGAAGGTGGCTGAGGGCATAAGAGAATCTCAGTGAAATGAATTAACACAGTAGCCACAGGGGTGAACTTGAACATGCCCTCCATGACAAAAGGATGCACATGTGAGCACCTTTTCATTCTGTTGTCCATCAGGTCACTACAAGTTAACACAGTGATGGCTTATCTTTCTATCATCGCTCGGATGCATTAGTTAATGTTGGAAAATGATTAGAGAAGATTGAAGAGGATTCAGTGCCTCTGAATCATGGCATTTGCAAAGAGTATCATATATCCCACAAACTGCCAAAGAAAGAAACAAATCTATCTGAGAAGCAATTCACCCAGAGTGTTCCTTAGTAGCGAAGGCTGTGTGACTTTGTCTCACCAACTTTGGGCATGTTGTCAGGAGAGGCTGGTCCTTAGGAATGGATGTTGTACTTGGAAAGCTGGAGGGTCAGCAAGAGAGGAAGACCGTCAAGGAGGTGGACTGACATAGTGACTATAGCAGTGGGCATCGAGGAGATTGGGTGGATGGTGTCGGACTGGACAAAGCCTCAGTCTGTTGCACATAGGGTCACTGAGAGTCAGAGTCAGTTCAGTAGCACATAAAGGCAATAGCATGTGTCTGCCGGTCAATCTAGCATCTGTCTGTCATAGACCCACACACATGAACGTGTGCACGAACGTGTCAGAACTGGTGAAAACCAGGTCACTTGTTTCCTGGTACCAACAGTACACTTTGATTCTATAAGATGCTTAAGATGTTGTTGAGGAGGCAGGGTGAAGAAGCATGGGAACTCTATCCAAAACTCGCCTCGCTTTATTGCGCTTTGTTCTGCTGCATCCTGCAGGCCTTCGGGTGCCATTTTTTTCCAACAGTGTGTGTTCCCTTTGTGTCTCTGTGCCACATTGTAGAAATTCTCATAAGGATTCAAATTTTCCATAACACTCTTGTGCACTTAATAGATTACAGTATCACATAAATAGAACTTTTGTACGGAAATGAAGAAAAGTTTGTGTGACTCATGCTGTTGGGGTATTGGCCTTGTGGTGGTCTGTAAGTGAACCTGAAGTTCCCCCAAAGTATCATTGTACTTAATTTGCAACTTCTTGTAACTGTTGTTTCATAACAGGTTCTTTTTTTTTCCACATTGCACACACATGCTTTTTTTTGAGACATGCTTTTTTTTTACATTGCACACACATGCTTATTGCACCATTATTTACAATAACAAAGAGTTGGAAACAATCTCAATGTCCATCAGTGGCTAAAGGAACAATGCTACATTCACACAATGGAGTATTATGCATCACTAAGTAATAATCAAGAATTCCTGAAATGCTGCACAACATGGATGGATCTAAAAAAAATTATACTGAGTAACACAAATCAGTTACAAAAGAACAATTATAATCTCAGGCCACTATTATAATAAACTGAGTAAAAGTTTAACATAGAAGTTTACACACAGAATTGTTCTTGGGTGTCTAACAGACACAGAAAAGGAGAAAAATGGGGCATAATAATAAATAGGAGGAAATGGGAAAGATCCAGTGTGAAAAACAATGCATGCGAACTTTGTAAAGAAACTAGTGTAATTTTTTTAAAAGGTGATTTTTTAAAAAAATAATAAATGCATCAAGTGAAGGGAAAGGCAATATACACTAAATGGGTTGATTAGACATTATTATAACAGGTTCTTATAAAAATCTACTTGTCTGAAAGTTCCTTAATGCTTTTTCAGTGTGGAGGTGGAGTCTCTGGTAATAGAAGGCAGAGAAAGTGATGCTGTGCTGGGCTTGGACTTTTGTTTTATACGTTTGTAAGTTTCCACTTCCTGGATCTTGCTTCCTAATCTCAGGAGCCCTGAGCTAACGCGTGTGGAGGTGTTGCTGTCAGAAGCCCCAGCTGAGCCCAGCCTTCTGTCCAGCACAGCTAAGTCATCGGACAGGTCAGCGAAGCTGACTTGGACCCTTGAGACCAGCCATCCCACCAGGCGCCATCAGTACTTCAGGATGCAGAAGAATCATTGGGCCAAGTCATGCTCAGTGTCTTGATCATAAAATCATGAGACACGATAAGATTGCCCTTGCTGTAAACCTCCCAGATTGTGTGTTATTTGTTACATAGCCCCAGATAACAAAATAGACTTTGACATTTCAGAGGAAGAGAACAGTTAAACTGTCTGATAAAGACAGGCCTAATGAAAGGTGGTGGTTGCTGTGAGGTGCTATCCTGTCCTCTCTGACCCTTTGCCAGGATCCTGTGCTGTTCTCACAATCTCCTCTCTGCTCAGACCCATTAGTGCAGCCATAGTCCACTTCCTTGAGGGGCTTCCTCACCTTCACTCACTGACCTTTTATTCTCCCCCCGCCCCCACCAATGTGATGTCTTTGTTCCAAAAACTAGTCCTTCCTGAGAGGAGTGCTGGTGGCTTAGTGAGTAAGGAATTAAACCTGCCAACCCTAAGGCAAGCAGTTCAAGTCCACCAGTTGCTCAGTGGAAGAAAGATGGCCAGTCTCCTCTCCTGCAGTTTAAAGCCTCTGAAAACTCACTGGAGGGTCAGCTGTGTGTCAGTTCTGACAACGACGATAAGTGGAACTGGGTTACTCCAGATAGCATGTCCATAGTGTGTGAGATGAAGTCTCACCATCCTTGTCTTCAAGCAGCGCCTTGCTTGCACTTTTCCTAAGACAGAGTTGTTTGTGTTTTAGGAAGTTCTTGGTCTCTTCAGTACTCTTTACCAACACAACAATTCAAAAGCATAGATTCTTCAGTCTTCCTTATTTGATGTCCAACATTCATAAGCGTATGCGGTGATTGAAAATTCTGTGGCTTGAGGCAGGTGCACCTTAGTCCTTAAAGTGACAGAGATTTGGTTAGTGTAATGTTCTCATGGCTAGGTATAGAGAATCATAGAAAATTAGATGTGGAGCGCAATTGGAATGTTCGTGCCCATGTTTTGACCTCAACAGGCTGCTTTATCCTGTATGTCACTTCCTCCAGGAAGCCTTCCCTGATGCCACCCTCCATCCCCCGGCATCCCTTCCTTTCCTCGCTTGTACAACTGGCATGAGAACATCTAATGTGATGCCCTGCTTAGTTCTCTCTCTCCCATCATAGAACAAAATTAATGAAATCAAGGTAGTTTTGCCATAACTCCTTGTGGCTCCCAACTCGCCACCATCTGGCCCTCAATATGTGTTTGTTGAATGAATAAGCCAAGGGTTGGGTGCCTGCCAAGGTCTTGCTAGTCTCTGGCCTCCTGCAGGTCTTTATCTCTGGAGCTTTGGAGCAGGTGAGAAGGAGCCAGATGCGTCACCAGCACCTCCCAGACACTCACCTTCTCCCTGGGACTCCCTGGATCCTAAGTCCACAAATCCATCTGCCAAGCAACAGCTTGGAAATAGCAGAGGCTGGGAGGGCAGGAAGGCCAGGGGCCTGCCCACCTTTCCCCGCCAGGCTGGCGTCCAGGGTTTACTTACTCTCCCACACAGCGGCTTGGACCTCTGGACCACCAGCCAGGGGAGATGCCATTCCCTCTGGGTGTTTGGCCCTGCACCTTCCTCCAACCTGGGTTAAGCCCTGCCGTGGAGTGAGCTGGGTCCTCACAGGCTGCCCTGAAAGATTTCTATTCCAATAACGCAACAAATATTTACTGAGCATCACCCTCCAGCAAGGCCCTGGGCAAGGCCTGGCCTCTGTCTCAGCCGGCTCATCTGATGGCGGTTTGAGAGATGACGTGAGGCAGGTGGAACTGCCAGCCTTGTGGAGTTGCCACGATGGGATGGACTTGCAGCAGCCAATGCTAAAAAACATTCAGGAGGTTTCTGAGCTAAATTGTTGGGAACTATTTTTTTTTTAAATTCTTTATTGTTGCACATTTTCTCCCCCTTCCCTCCTCCTCCCCAGCCTATCCCACAATGCACCCCTTGTTCCAGATTGTTCTTTACATATAATTCCTAATTCCTTACAAACAGTTCTTCCCTTCATCTGTTCTAATGCAACGTTCATGATCTATCCGCTCTTTCCCCAAACCCTTCCATGTCTGTCCTGTTTTATAACTGTGGTGTTATGCAGCATTTGTCCTTTTGTAACTGAGATATTTCACTAAGCATTAGGCTACTAATAAGCCCAAACCCCAATGGTATTATTTCTCTCGTGCACACATCTAAAACAACAAACATCTACATATATGTTTACATCCTTCTGTGTTCCTCATCTCAGCCACTGATACTTCTGTCTAATTTATCCTTCCACTAAAAAAAAAAACCCAAAACCTAGTATGCACCCCTATGTTTACTGCTGCATTGTTCACAATAGCAAAGAAATGGAAGCATCCCAAGTGCCCATGAACAAACAAATGGACAGTAAAAACTGTGGTACATCTCTACAATGGAATACTAAGCAGCCTTTGAAAAACAATGAAATCTTTGTTTTCTTCAGTCCTTGACCTTCTGCAGCAAATGCCTCAGGCCTTCTTCAGTTTTGGCAAGCAGGATTTATGCGATATGTTAAACCCTCAATTTGAGGTTGGCCGTGGCAGGAATGTAACGTTGTTGACATGTGCCATCCAGCCAGTTTTCCATTTTTGGTGGCTCCCTGCAATGCAGTAGAAGTGCCACATAGCTTCGTTTGGGGTGCGGTCTTTATTAGGGTTGGTCATCTGGTCTTCATCCCGAGGAGCCACTGGGTGAGAGCAAACATCCAACTTCTTGATTAGCAGAGAAGCACTTAAGCATTTTGCCACCAGGATTACTCACAGCAAGGAAATTAGCAAGCATAATAATCAAGCTCCAGTCTCTCAGGATATCCCTGGAGAATTCACTTTTCCCCTGGTTGCCTATTCCCATCTAAAGAATGGGGGTGTAACTGCTTAGTATGCAGCTCTCACAAATATAAACACAGACTGGAGCTTAGCACTAGCTGGGACTCGGAAATACCACTTAATTCTGCTCTAGTCATCTCCCTCCTTTCTCAACGAATATTGTGGAAAGTTACCAATGGGATTCTTTTCCTTTGCATTTATGGGTTGCCGAATATACTCAGTCGAAGAGAGTAGCTGTTCTAGAATGGACGACGAGGCTGTCTTTTGGAGTGGCGAAGTCCCAAAATTTCCTCGCATCTTCTTCTCTTACTTTGTTACTGAGACAGGGCCAGGGAGGATGATAAGGATACTCAGGGGGTCAGCATGCAAGGGTCTGGGTCATTTTCCAAGTGGTCCAGTTTGGGGACAAGCGTGCCAGTGAATCAAGATGCCTCACAGTACTTTCCTGTTTGCTGATCCATTAATGTATCCATTCAGAAATGTTTCTCCCTGAGCATCTTCAAGGGGCCAGCACTGATCTGGACTCTGATCTGTAGCCGTGAACAGCTATGTTCCCTGCCCTCGTGGAACTCAGCAGTTTAATAAGAAAGGCAATGCAAAGAGTCACTGCCAGTGTGTGTGAGGGAGTAAGGGCATTACAGCCTCCCGTGTGGCACAGGAATGCTCACCTTCTGAACAACCCCGTGGAGTCCAGTTTCTCTTTGACGCATGGGTTGCCCTGAGTCGGGAGCAACTTGGTGGGAAATAGTGATGGTGGTGATGTGGGCACATGGGCGGCTGTAGCTGGGAATTTCTTAGAAGGCTTCCATAGCAAAGTGCCATTAAGCGAAAATCTAAGGGGTATTATCTTGGAGAGGGACAGGCTGATACAGGTGGAGCTCTTGGATAGTTATGTGCGATACCGTGGACTATGATGAATTGATTTATGTTTTCAAAAAGATCTATTCAGTGGTCATTGGTGACTAGAATTGAAACACTGGAAACTGAGACTTCTTGATGTAGAATCAAGTACAGCTCATAGCAATGCAATGAACAGATCTGGACCCTGCCCAATCCGGTACCATCCTCGTCTCAGACACACTTGAGCCCATTTCCTAATCATGTATCTGTCCATCTCATTGGGGGTCTTCCTCTCTTCTGCCAGCCCTCCATCTTTCCACGCATGAAGTCCCCTCTCCAATGAATAGCCTCTCCTAGCCACATGCCCATGTGGAATGAAGCTTCATCATCTTTGCCTCCAAGGCGCACTCTCACTGCACTCTCTGTAAGATCTATCAGTTTGTTCTTTTGGCAGTCCATGAGATTTCAGCACTCTTCTCCAGCACCACAGTTCAGAGGCATACAGGTGATTATGAAGACCATGGCTGAAACAGGCACATTGTCGTCTTCAAACTGACATCGTTGCCCTTAAGTGTTTTGGAAAGATCTCTGGCAGCACCGTTGCCTCGTACAACATCTCTGCTGATTTCCTCACTGCTGGTACCAAAGGTGTTGATTGGTGATCCAAGCAAGATTAAATTCTCGACAGCTCCAGTCCTTTCTCCACTTATCATGATTGTTGACTGCTGGCCCTGCGGTGAGGACCTTTGTTTTCCCGATGTTGAAATGTAATCCATACTGAAGGCTGTAGTTCTTGATCTTAGGCAGCATGCATTTCATGTTCTCTAGGACTAGGGGAGGAGCCCTGATGGCCTTGTGGTAAGAAGCTGCACTGCAATCATAAAGATACGTGGTTCGAATCCACCAGCTGCTTCACAGGAGAAAGAAGGACAGTCTTCTACTGTACGATTTACTGCCTTTGAAAACCCGCCAGAGGGTCAGTTAAGAGTCACTTCTGACTTGATGGCACACAACAACAGGACTAGATGGTAGTCAGAAAAAAATACACAAACAATTCACAGTCATGTTGATCACATAGTATTCTGTTATTTAACTTGGTAAGAGGCATTGCTAAGTGTTCTGTTTATTTTGAGTCCGGGGTGAGGTCCACGCAGGGAAGAGGGATAATACCATAAGTGACCACCTAGTCACAGCTAGGCCGCCTGCTTCATTTTTGTCTTCTTGGTTTTGAGAAAGAAAAGAAAAAGCTTCCCTCTTGGTTCGCCCAGCCTGTGGAAGATCAATTCTTCGGTTATAAAATCCAAAGATGGCCTTGCTTGGAGAGGACCAGCGACTCTGACAGAAGAGGCCAGCGCTGGGGGGCCAGGTTATCTCTTCACTGAGGGGGTGTGTCTGTGTGTGTTTGTGTGTGAAATGGGCCTCCCAGCCCTGGAGGACTGGACTCCCCCTTCTTAAAACCAAATTAGTTGTGAGTCCCCTGGTTTTCCCAAGCCCCCCTTTACTTAAGCTAAGCTGGCCTCTGTTTTCGCAACGCTGGGGAGAGTGTGCTAGGAAGGGAATAGAGGTGAAATTCTAGGACATGATTTCTGCCCTCAAGAGGCTTATCCTGGAAAAGTCTTACCAATCATAGCAGCGACTGTTAATTGTTAGGTTCCATTGAGTCATAGCCACCCTGTGAATGACCGATCAACAATTTGTCCTGTCCTGTGTTCTCCTCACAGTCTCTGCCACGCTTGTCCCATTGTCGCAGTCACTGTGCCAGTCCACCTCGCTGAGGGTCTTCTTTTGCACGGACACCTCTATTTTTCCAAGCTACAACATTTATTGAACTCATGCTCTATGCAGGTCTCAAGCATCTTCATACTGGCATCTCACAGCCCTGCGAAGTAGAGAGTGTTAGCATTACTGTCACCATGTTGCTAAGGAAACTTGATCTTGGAGACTCAGTTCCTCACGGCCAGCCATATCATTAGCCCATGTTGTGAAGATGGCACGGGACTGAGCACCATATTATCCTGCCCCACGTGGGGTGGTTATGAATCAGCTGACTCAAGTGGCAGCTCACGATGACAGCTACCTGGCTCGCAGTTCCTTCCAGCAACCGCTCTCTGTTCAAGTCCCTGATGTGCTTTCTGTCTCCTTCCTGGCTCCTAAATGATAGGGACAGTTATGGAAAAGAATAATCACACACACACACACACACACACACACACACACACACGGCATATGGAAATGTTTACTCCCTAATATTAAATGACTCACAAACAGGAAGTCAAGCTACAAGAACAGTCTGATTGGAACCTTATTTTTAATGTGTAGAGGAATAAAAGAGTGGAAACAAATGTACAGAAACACCAATAAGTGAACAACGGCCGCTGCCACTAACCAGGATGTGCCTGGTGAGGCCGGAGGCCTCCGGGACCCGCCTCGGTGGCATCCTTTCCCTGATGTGGGTCGTGAGAGGACAGGGCCTGGCTTCACACACTTGTGATGTTTTCCAAGTGGGGGCCCCGGGTACTGTCTGTCTCAAGAAGGGGCACGGAGCTCCCCTTTGATGTGGTCCGGGCCAGGGAAGGAATCGCTTTGGAAAGCCAGCCTGATGGGTCTTGGGGTCCTGTTTCCATGGCAACGGAGCTGCAAGGGGCAGGGGAGTCTGATTCGTTTTGGGATGTGGTGGCTGCTAATTACAGGCAGCACCTCGTTCCTGTGCTCTGCCCGAGGAAGGTCTCTACTTATTGTCCAAGTTTGTTTACTTTTTTCCCCTTTTAGATACTCTGTTCTTTTCTTCTTGCACTTCAGTCATGTCGTGTGTGTGTGTGCGCACATGTGTGTGTGAGTGCAAGTTCTTCCCAAGTGCCTTACAGAGGTCTCTTTATTTGTTACGGAAGTTAGTGTACATATTGTTTCTCCTTTAAACTTTATTCTTTTATTGCCTCTTGCACATCATACACACACACACACACAGATATACATGTATATATGTATGGATGCATTACTCATTTGTTGGTAAGAACTGATTCGTAGCTTCAGTAAGACTTCAGGATGCTATAAATCACACTTGGAACGCTTGCTGATGAAGAGCAAAAAATTACAGCCTTCAATATGCATTAAACCTCAACATCAAGGAAACAAAAATCCTCACCACTAGACAAACGGACAGCATCATGACAGATGGAAGAAAGATTGAAACTGTCAACAGTTTGGTTGGTTTTACTTGGATCCACAATGAACACCCATGGTAAGAGAGTGTGCTGAAGAGTAGCAATGCCAGGTTAAGGAGTAAGATGTGACTGATCCAAGCCATGGGTTTTTTGGTGTTTGGGTTTCATTTTATTTTTTTTTAATTGCTTCTTATGCATCTGAAAGGTACACAATGAATAAGGTTGACAGAAGAAGAATCAATGGCTTTGAGCTGTGATGTTGGAGGTGAGCCCTGAAAATCCCATGGACGGCCAAGAGAACAGACAAGCTTTGAAGGAAGTGTAACCAAAGTGCCCTGGTTAAACACAGGGATGGTGAAACTTCATTGCACATGCTTTGGGTGTGTTGTAGGAAAGGCTCAAGTGAAATATTTCAGTCACAAAAGGACAAATATTGCATAGTGCCACTGTGGTAAAACGGGACTGGCCGTCCCCATAATTTGGCACAGATTGGATCTTGGGAGCCACAGGGCTTTCACGAACTGACGTTCTAACGTGCATCGCCAGGACTTTCTCCCAAGTCTGTTTTATTTTGAATGAGGCCCATGCACGAAGTCTCTTCCACATCATAGCAACACATGAGCTCTGGCTGCTCATGGGAGACACTGACCAGGATTGAACTCTAGTCTCCAGCACGGAACGGGGGTGGGGGTGGGGCTCTGCCCCTGAAACACTATCTTCTCTAGTTGATGCCAACACACGCTGACCCCCTGCGTATCATCCCATTTGTTGTTGTGCAACACTGAGTTGGAACCGACTCACAGCTGACCTTCCAGAGGGTTTCCTGATGCAGTCACCTGCACGGGAGGAGATTGCCTGTGGAGCAGCTGATGAATTTGAACCGTGTGCCTTTGAGTTGGCAGCACATCTCCTTTCCACTAAGCCACCAGAGCTCCTGGACCCATCACTGGCAGCCTTTATGTATACCCATGCCTCACACGGAGGTGTGTTTCTATTTATTGTGTTTGGAGCTGTTTGTTTTCCTTGGTGTTTGGGGGGCGGGGGTGTCCTGAAATACTTTGCCAAGGCTGGGGAATGGAAAGAAAAAGAAGGGGATGGGAGGGGAGGAGAGGGAGGTGAAAGGAGAGAAGAAAGGCTGGAGATGAGTGAGAAGTGGAAGGAGCAGACTAGGCTCCTAGGCTAATGGGGAGAGAGATTGGGAGGGGCAGGAGAAGGGCACGGAGAGCAGGAGGTGGAGCAGAGGTGAGTCAGGCAGCAGGCCCCGAGGGGACTGAGTCACCCAAGGCCTCCACATCTACAGGTTGTCAAGGGGGACCGTGCTATTGACACCTCTTCCAAGATGCTTCTGCTCTGTTGCGTGATCTGCCCTCCGCTTTCCTCAAGTCTTCTGTGGAAGCCCTGCTGCTGGGGAGGCGGGGAGGGTACAGATGGCTGATGTTGCTCGGGGGCCCTGGAGGAAGAAGCTTCAGAGGCATTTCCTGCGCTTGTCCACTGTTCACAAGACCAGCAATGTCTGGGTGATGGTCTCATTCTCCATTCTCAGCCTACACCTTCCCAGCCCGCTGTGGTAACCACAGGAGCCACGAGTTACGTGTGATATGGAGGGATGCAGTAATCACAGCGGTGGACGCAGGCGAGCCAGCAGTCAGGATAGTGACACAGGAGTGGATGACAGTGAGTTCAGTCATCCATACGGTCACCATGACGCGGAGCTGACTTGACAGTGACCACCACCAACATGCCACTCCTGGGTGTACAAGTGAAATAATATGAAGTCTAGAAAGTGCAACTCGTCAGCTGTACAGGCCCCGTCTCAAGTGGCCAGGAGCTGCACATGGTTGGGCAGTGCAGGTGTAGATCGTGCTCGACATCATAAACTGACCTGTTGGACAGTGCTGGTCCATGTAGCGGTGTACTCTGCTGGGCTCCTCTAAACCCTGAGAAGACAGCATAGCCTGGTCTCCTCTCACTCATCCATTCCTTCAGCAAGTATCTGCTACGTGTCAGGCACTGTTGTAGATGCTAGGAGCCAGTCGAGGGCAGTCACAACTCCTGCTCAGGTAAAGCTTACATCCTGGTATTTAACGTTACTCTTGTTAGCTGCCAGCGAGGTAGCCCCCATTTATGGAAGCCCTGTGCCCAGTGGAACAACATGCTGTCCGTCCTGTACCATCCCCAAGACCAGATGTGGTTGAACCACTGTGACGTGTGGGGGTTTGCGGGCTGCTTTGGGCGAAGCTGGAGCACAGGCCTTTCCCCGCAGCCTGCCTGCCTTCAGAATCTCCATCGAAGCCCTGTCAGCGTCCTGACAACACACAAGCCTCCTCTAGCAGATGCGTGATGACCGCAGGTCTCCCATCTGAGAAGGTGAGAGCGCCACTGCTGAGCCCGCACTGACCTCTCTGCCAATATGTGTGGTTATAGTTGTTAGGATCAGAGGGACCCTGTGAACAGCTTCTAAACCTTGCCCTCATCCTGCGCCATCTTCACGGTCTCTGCCACCTTCAAGTCCATTGTTGCAGTCACTGTATCAATACGTCTCTTTGAAGGTCTTCTCTGTTCTGCTAACCCTGAACTTTTCCCCAGTCTGATGTCTTTTTCCAGGTTCCTGACAACATGTTCACAGTATCTGGGACAAAATTTCACCATCTTTGCTTCCAAGAAGCATCCTAGTTGCAGTTCCTCCAAGATAGAGTTGTCCTTCTGAGAGTCCACATTGTATTGAGTTTCAATCCAACATATAATAGTTAGAGCTCTCCCCCCAAGGTATAGTTCCTATTGTATATCATTGAGTTGAATCGACCCATAATTGACCCTCCAGCAGGTTTTCAGAGGCAGTAAATTTCAGGAGATCACCCATCCTATTCAACAGAGCAGCTTGTAGATTTGAACCATGTACCGTAAGTGCTCCCGGTGCAACTCCTTACCAGTAGGCCCTCAGAGCTCCCTAACACATAGTAGTTGTTACATAAATAGAAGGGAGTTCTGGTGGCCTCATGGGTAACAAGTTTCACTCCCATTTCAAAAGCAGGTGGGTCGAATCCACAAGCTGCTTCTCAGCAGAAGGGCAGGCAGTCTCCTCTTCTGCAGTTTACAGCTTCCAGAAACCATCTGGAGGGTCAGCTGTGATTTGGTTCTGACTCGATGACACATAACAACAGCAACAGCATAGAAATGGAATATGACTAGAGGGAAAGAAAGCGATTTAAAGGTCATAGGGAAGGCCAGGATCTATGTAAACAGACAAAGTTTTATTTTATAAAAATAAATGAAGTTTTCTTTTATACCTCCCTGAGCAGTGACCTGAAGGGATGGTGGAGGATCAGCCCTTGCCACTGCCTGGGTCTGAGAACGTGACACTGACGGAGCTGCATCCCCAAGGCAAGAGGCCAGAGTGAGCTCGCCAGTTATGAGCAGAGCAGGGGCACTCTGACTTGGGGTTTAGGGAGGGAGATCCCTGGGACTTGAGTGGGGCGGCAGAAGAAGGAAGTGCCCCAGAGAGACCAGGAGGGGCTCTGGCGTCCTGTGGGGAGAGGTGTTGGCAGCTCTGTCTAGGGAGGAAGCCCTGGGAGAGGCAAGAAGTGCCAGCCTCTGAAGTGGAGCAGACAGGAGTCACTGCGGGATTAATGTGGGTGTGAGAAAGTGAAGGAGTCTGGTGGGAGCATGGCATGCGTGAATGGAGACAAGCGCAGGGGAAGGAGGTGAGATCTGGGGTGTAACTGTGCCCATACTAAGCGTTCAATGCCTCTTAGAAGCCTGGACTTGGAGAGGTCCTGGATAGAAGCACACAAATGCCTTCATTCCTCAGACAGGTACTTGTTGGGCTCAAATACCAGCCGAGTTTTAGCCATTATGGGTGTAAGAGATTGGTACACCAACTCATGACCTGTTTCTCATTTTCTCTTATTAATGCATTTTTTAAAAATCTTGTTTCAATCTTTAAAATTTTTTATTGTGATAAATCAGAACATTTGACATTTATTCAGTTGTCACTTACACAACCCAGGGACATGAAATCCGTTTCCTTTGTTGATCAGGCGTCGCCCTCAGCTGCTCCTGAATTTTCCCATCACCCTTAAGAAAAGCTCAAGGAGCCTCATTGTCACAGTGGGTTAAGTGTTGGACTGTTAACTGGGAGGTTGGCAGTTCGAACCCACCGATCGCTCTGCTACGGGAGAAAGATGTGGCAGTCTGCTTCCATAAAGGCTGCCGCCTTGGGGACCCTCTGGGACAACTCTGCTCTGTCCTAAAGGGTCACTGTGACTCAGAACTGGGGGTGGTGGGTGTAACAAAAGCTCTGTGTCCACTCAGTGCTGTGCACTCCTTTCTTTCCCACGTTGTTTTTGTAGGTTGTCACAGTCAAATCTACACTGAACAAAACATAGCTAATTGGGTTGTCACCCCTTGAGCCTTCCTTAATCTCTGTTCGTCCTGTTCACGGCGAGCTGCCGTGCTGCATTCTGTTGTTCTATGCCGTCAAGTCATCACTGACTCATAGCTGACCCTCCAGTGGGTTCTCAGAGACTGCTGTTGTTGTTGTTACGTGCCGTCGAGTCGTTTGTGACTCATAGCGACCCTATGTACAACAGCCCTAAACCCTGCTCTATCCTGTGCCAATTGCATTGCCTCTGACACACCCATCCCGATTACCCCAGTCACTGAATCAATCCATCTCATAGAGGGTCTTCACCTCCTGCACTGTCCCTCTACTCTACTCAGCATGATGTCCCTCTCCAAAGACCCGTCTCTCCTTGCAACATGTCCAAAGTATGTCAGACAAAGCCCCAGAATCTTTGCCTCCAAGGAGTAGCCTGGTTTAACCCTCTCTCAGATGAATCTGTTTGTTTTCTTGGCAGTCCATGGTACATTCAATCCTCTTCTCCAGCACCACAGCTCAAAGGCATAATTCTCCTTCTGTCCTCCCTAGTCATTGTCCAGCTCTCTGATGCATAACAAGTGATTGCAAAGACCATGGCCTGTGTCAGGCGCACCTTCGTCTCCAAAGAGACACCGTTGCTCTTGAGTACTTTAGAGAGGTCCCTAACAGCAGACTTTCCCATCGCAATATGTTTTTTTTATTTTCTGACTGCTGGTGCCAAGAGTGTTGACTGTGGAGCCAAGCAAACTGAAGCTCAGAGACTAGAAATAAATTAATTACACAGGAGGAGATTGCCCATCTTTCTCCCAAGGAGCAACTGGTGGGCTCAAACGCCTGCTTTTTGGGTTGACAACGCAGCTCATTACTAGTGAGCAGCCACAGTGCCCTCTGTACCAGCTTCTGGGGATGCTCCATGTATATTGCAGGCCCAGCCCCTTAGGAACGTGAGAGTCAGGGGGTCACAGAGCACAACGCACGGGCTCTGGCCTCGTCAATCCTGGTTTCAGTGCACAACACTGAGTGGATGCAGAGCTTTTGTTATACCCACTGCCCCCAGTTCTGAGTCATGGGACCCTTTAGGACAGAGCAGAGTTGTCCCAGAGGGTGTCCAAGAGGGCAGCCTTTATGGAAGCAGGCTGCCACGAACTGACTCCGCCACTCACTAGCCGCTTGTCCTTGGGCCGTGGGTGTGCGACGCCTCTGATCTGGTTTGCTCATCTGCACGGTGGACATCTGGCCCCCAACGTTCCAGGCTCCAGGTGGATTAGAGGTGATACGAACAAAGGTAGAAAGACAGACTGACACATCGAAGTGCTTACTTGCTTCCTGAACCGTTGTTGGGCTTAACTTCGCCTCTAGCAGTGGAACTGACATGGAATGAGGAAAGCACATCCTTTCTTGTGCCATTGGGTAGAGAGATCCTTATAGGGTGGGAGCAGACAAGCTTACATAGAGGGTCAGAACTAGGGCTTTGGAGAGCGATTGTTGTTGTTATGTGCCAACAAGTCATTTGGACTCATAGCAACCCTATGTACAAAAGCCCTAAATGCCATTCTATCCTGTGTCAACCTTGCCGTCTCAAACACACTATTTCCACCACTCCACTCACAGAATCGATCCATCTCATCAAGGGTCTTCCTCTCCTGCACCGTCCTTCCACTATCCCAAACGTGATGTCCCTCTCCAAGGACCAGTCCCTCCGTGCAACATGCCCAAAGTATGTCAGAAGAAGCTTCAGAATCCTTGACTCCAGGGAGCATTCTGGCTTCACCCTCTCCAGGACAAACCTGTTTGTTTCTCTAGCAGTCCATGTTATATTCAACACTCTTCTCCAGCACCACAACTCTCTTTCTATTATCCCTATTCACTGTCCAACTCTCCGATGCATAGCATGTAATTGCAAAGACTATAGCCTGGATCAGGCGCACCTTAGTCTCCATCCTGACGTAGTTGCACTTCAGTACTCTTGAGAGGTCCCTCACAGCTGACTTTCCCAATGCAGTTTGTCTCCTGATTTCCTGGTTGCTGTTACCAAGAGTGTTGACTGTGGAGCCAAGTAAACTAAAACTGTTAACTATCTCAATCTCTTTACCATCCATACTGATGCTGCCAATTGGCCCAGTGGTGAGAATCTTTGTTTTCTTGATATTGAGCTTCAATCCATATTGAAGACTGCAGTCCTTGACCTTCTGCAGCAAGTGCTTCAGGTCCTCCTCAGTTTCAGCATGCAGGGTTGTGTCATCTGCATAACGCAGGTTGTTGTTGATTCTCCCACCAATCCTGATGCCACATTCCTCCTCGTACAGCCCAGCGTCCCAGACGGATGATCTGTTCTGCATACTGGATCCAAATCCAGTGAGACTATAGTCCACGACCTCAGTTTTCTGGCATGTAAAATGGGTACCATAGTGAGTCATACCAGCTCATTGAGGATGGTGCTGGCTAGGGCAGGGTTTAGATCTGGAGCTCATTGCTTCACGATGAGTCACAGTCAGCTTGATGGCCCCTAACAGGAACAATAGCAGTCACCCCACCATTGTGTTGGGGACTGGTAAGGAATGGCATGCCAAGAGAGCTCAGTACCTTGTTCTTAACTCATCAGAATTGCTCTGTACATGTCAGCAGTTATTTCCACAAGAACACAGGGAACTGAAGAAACGTGGTAAGAGAAGAAAGTAAAGTCCAGGCAACTCATTTGGATCAGCAAAAGAGTGAGGAGGGGAAAACCCAAAACCCAACAGAGCCCTGCTTCAGAATACCCAGACAGGCAGGCCGAGGGTCCACCTTGTCCCTGCCCAGCCTCGACCACTGTCCCTGACGCTTCTGGAGAGAAAGCTTTCTCTAGGATTCCCAGCTGTCGACGGAATTGTCAAAGCATCACTGACCCACGCAGGAAAACGGTGGATATGTGGAAGGTTTTGAAGGCCAAGGGTAAACATGTTTCTTTTGGCAACACTGGTTCTCAAGGAGCATTTCAGTGAACTCAAGCTCCCTCTCCTCAGGCCCCTGAATTCCAGACGCCCCACAGGCAAAAGAGGCAGTTCCTCCCTGGCAGCCCCGGGTCTCCACAAGGTGAAGCTGGTTCCGGAGGCAAAATTTTCCCGATCTGATAAGTTGTCCCAACACTTTGCACTCGCTGTGCACCAGCCACGCCTCCAGCTCCCGGGGCTTTGGGCCGTGTTCCGACCTCCTTCACGTCCACACAGGCCACAGCTCGCCTGAACGCACGCAAGGCCAGGGAGCCAGAGGTGAAGGACGCCACACAGTGAGTCGTCTCCTGAGCCAGGATGTGCTCCAAGCAGCTCATTTGCATGGTGGGGGTGACCCGCTCCAGAGGCTGGGCAGGCAAGGTGAGCACCTATCTGCCATCAGGAAATAACTGCTATCCTGCCGGGTCATCTCGAGGCACAGCTGGTCCTGTTTAGCTGGATGAGGCAGAATCAGAAGAGCAGGGGTTTTGCAATCAAGACAAACCTGCCCTTGAACTGGGATTCCGCCACTCAGGGGCTGGAGCCACGTTGCTCAGGCGTTTTGCATTTCTCCCCTTCCCTCTTTCAAAAGTGGAGTTGGTCACATCAGCCGCTCAGACAGCTGCACAGTTGAACTCAGTCGTTAGTAAACGGGATGCTTTCTGGACGCATCTACCAGACGCTGTTCTGAGCAATTCATGTCCATTGATTTTTTTATTCTTTTTTAATCTTTCCCAGGCTATGAATTGTTGTATACCATCCGCTCGGACTCATAACTGCCCCTCCAGTGGATTTTCAGAGGCAGTTAAGTTACGTGAGAAAAGACTGCCCATCCTTCTTCCTCGGGGCAGCTGGTGGATCTGAACCACATGGCTTTGAGGTTGCAGTTACCACTCTGAGAATTCACAGATAGGAGAAAGAGGCTAAGCTGTTTCCCCTAAAGCCACCCAGTTAGTAGATGGAGCCAATATTCATCTGATGCCTGATTCTAGCTCGTACATTCTCTCACTCAATAAATTATAGCTGTTAGTATTTAATCAATCCAGTCTTTACCATGTATCCTTGGGAGCTGTTGGGATCCCCCTGGGAAACCAGAAATAACCGCGAGCCAGTTTTTTGTTGTTGGGTTGTTCTGTGTTTTTTTTTCCTCCCCACCATGGAGAGCAGTGGCCAATCACAGCCATTCTCCATTCTGTACACTTATTTATAGCAAATCATAACTAAACTCTTCCCATCCTGCCGCTCAATCCCTCTTTTACTCCCAGAGGGCCTCTTAGGAGCATATTTGAAGTAAAGATCATCCAGAGGGGAATAGTTTAGCTGGAAGTGGGGGGGGGGGGAAATCCCCAAACAATCCAGGAATCTAGACATCAAGATAGGTTGCCGACAGGACCTTGGACCTTTGATCTGGCTGGAAATAAATATGAAGGAAGCTGCTGAAAGCGCTCTTGCCCGACAGGCATCCGAAGCGATGAAAATGCCCTCACTCACTGCCCCCAGGACTGGTGAGGACGGGGTGTGACCACCACTTTGCGGTGGAAAACCAGTGTCTTGCTCAAGCTTGCCCATCGAGCTCCACCTTCTGCGGGTGAGAATCGGGACAGAGACATTCTTGTCATCTTGTGTCTCCGCCTTGATGGACTAGAACAGCCTCTTGGGTTTCCTAGGCTGTAATCTTTACAAGGGTTGATCTCTAGGTTTTTGTGTGGTTTTTTGGTTTTGTTTTGTTTTGTTTTTTACCTTTGCAATATTGTTTTTTACCTTTGCAATAGCTACTATGTTTGAACTACTGACCTTTGGCTTTTCAGCTGAGCATGTAACCAGTGCACCACCAGGGCTCCCTTCAAACTACCTCAAGCCCAGCCCACTGCCCTCAAGTCAGTTCCAACTCATGGCATCTTTCCACCAGGCTTTTGAAGCTGTTCATCTTTAGAGGACACACTGCTTCATCTTTTTTCCCAAAGAACCACTAGTGGCTTCGAATCACTGCCCTTATACAGCATATAGAACAAATTGCACTGGGAAAATCTGCAGTCAGGGACCTTTCTGGAGTCAGTCTGGAGACTAAGGTGTGCCTGACCCAGACCATGATCTTTGCAATAGTCTACTATGCATCAGAGAACTGGGCAGTAACTAAGGTTGATAGAAGAAGGATCGATGCCTTTGAGCTGTGGTGCTGGAAAAGAGTGCTGAATGTACTGTGGACTGCCAAGAGAACAAACAGGTCTGTCCTGGAGAGGGTGAAACCCAGTTGTTCTCTGGAGGCAAGGATTCTGAAACTCTGACCACATATTTTGGGCACATGGCCAGGAGGTCCCAGTCCTTGGAGAAGGACATTATGCTTAGAAGGGTGGAGGGTTGGTGCAGGAGAGGCATGCCCAGGATGAAACGGATTGACTGAGTGACTGGTGAAGTTATATTAGGTCTGTTGGATACAATGAGATGGACACAGGATAGAACAGGACTCTGAGCTAATGTACATAGGGTTGTTATGAGTCATGGGTGAGTCGACAGCACATAACAACAACTACCTTTTAGTTGGCAGCATTACTCCTCACCACTGAGCCACCAGACCTACTGTAGTCTGCTTCTACTCTGTACTGTAGGGCCACTACATAGACTTGGCCTGACCAGGGTGGGTTTGAGGTTTTTTGAGGCACATTTGCATCAATCATTTAACAGCTCAGACGCAGCTGCATGAATGCCTGGCTGGTCCAGCTCAGCAGACCCCTTTCCTGCTCTGTGGGGAAGGCACAGAACTGAGCTGTGTTTGAAACTGTACCTTTCTCTCCAGAGATATCTTACCTTTGAAGATCCAAGTTCACAGTCAAGCTGAGAAGGAAGAACCCAGGAAACAGCAGCCAGCCAGGATCTGGGGCGGGGGTGGGGGTCAGGCTGGAAACTAGGGAGGAACTTTTTTGGTTTTCTCTCTCGGGTGCCCCAGGATTAATGAAGCCTGTGCCCTGCACCCTCTCCGTGCCGTGTGGTACTGCCAGGTGGCCATATGCACGCACATTCTCCTCGATCCTACTGCATCCCATCTGCAAGCATTTGAGTGTCCCCTGGCTCTGGGGTTGGAGACCTGATTTCTTCCCCCCTCTCTCTTCCGCTTTCTGCCCCTCTCCACTTCCTCTCCTGACATCTGAGCTGGGCACAGAGAGCCTCCTCCCCAGCCACCTCCTTCACCTCTGCCTCCCCCACGCCTGCCCTCCTCCAAAGCTTCTCCTTGTACATTCCCATTTTGCGCCAGATGTTAGAGGTTACAGACTGACCGCCCTGGCTCTTTTACATCTTCCTTTATTTTATTTGTCCTCCTCTTCCTGGGGCTTGGCCGCAGCAGCCCTCCCCAGCCTGGCGTGTGCGTGCTGACCTCCACGCGCTCCAAAGTCAACTGATTGCGCCTGAATCCACTTAAAGGTGAAAGGATAAAGCAATTGTCTGCAAGATGTGGCCTAAACGGTTTAGTCTTGGAAGTCTGCAATGGGCAGAAATGAAAGGGGGACCCCCCCACACACCGCTGCCTGAGAGCATCCGATGTGGGTGCCCCATCATCTGCGCAACTTGGTTGGGTTTCATCTCCTGCAGCCAAATTTATCAGACCTTGGCAGGATGAGGCTGTAATGTATGAACAGTGTCAGCAATTGCCTGCTTAGCTGGCTCAAGGGAGAAAACAAAAAATCAAACACAAAAAAACAATCCAGCAATAATCAATTGTTCCCCACATCTTGGTCTTGGAGGCCTTGGTCTCCCCAGGAGAAGTCCCAATCCATCAACCTGCCATTGGTGACAGCGCCTGTGACTTGGCGTTTTTAATTGCTAAGAGACAAGACATTATTCCCAGGCTTGAACCAAAAGATGGATTTCGGCTCACAGCTCAGTCCACTGGCCAAGCACATCTAGACTGATTGGGTTCTAAAATATTTTTGTTTGAGATTGTTTGAGAAGCATAGGCTTCTGCTGGTTGTCTGTCAGTCTTTCTTCCTGTGTTGGCTTGTCTGTTGATTCCACTGAGATTTCAAACACCAGCCAGGTCACTCGTAGGGCTCATTTCAGAGGAGCTTTCATACTAAAACAGACTAAGAAGAAAGGCCTGGAAATCTGCATTAGGAAATTAGCTGGTGAAAACCCTGTGGATCCCACACAGCTGGACATTTTTTCTTTTTTTCTTTCTCAATGTTGGATGGGTGAGCTTGAGCCTTCAAGGAGCAAGCTGACCCTAGACTTTTCCAAGTCCTTATTTCTTTGCCTCCAATTCTTGAGTGTCTAAGGACAGAAAACCACAGACACGCCTTTGTAGGAGGATCATTTTTTCCTTTTTGTTCATTTGCTTTGGACGTGGCGAATCAAATTGTCATGGGTATCAGTTACTGGAGGACAGCGAACTGTTTGATGCTGTCACGTGACCAGGAAGACCCTTGGTGAGATGAAGATCTCTGATGTGCCAGCAGTGGGGAGGGTGGTGCAGGACCACCCAGCGGTGTTTTATTCTGTATGTTGTGGTGGTGGTTGTGTGCCAGCGAGATGGAACTGACTCATAGTTGACCCTCCAGCGGGTTTTCAGAGGCAGTGAATCACACCGGAGGAGACCTCGCTCCATCTTTTTCACGTGAAGTAGCTGGTGCATAGGAACCCTGGTTAGCTGTGGAGTCGCCATGAATTGGAGTCAGTGATAACGCCGAGAAGACCCTTCAACAAGATGGACTAACGGACACAATGACTCAAGCAGGTGAGCGATGGTGAGGATGGTGCAGGATACGGCGAGGCTCCGGCCTGTTGGTCATAGGGTTGCTGTGAGTCATGGCTGACTCAGTGGCACATGACAACAACAGGAACAGATCTGTCTCTTTATCTAACCACCTACCTGCTTGCTCACCCACTTCTCTATCCATTTATTTATCTGTCTGCATCTATTTATCTGTGTGCATGTAGATATATGTATTATTATATAAACCCTGCCTGCTGAAACTGAGGAGGACCTGAAGCACTTGCTGCAGAAGGTCAAGTACTGCAGCCTTCAATACGGATTGAGGCTCAATGTCAAGAAGACAGAGATTCTCACCACTGGGTCAGTTGGCAGCATCAGGATGGATGGTGAAGAGACTGAGATTCTTCACAGCTATAGTGTGCTTGGCTCCACGGTCAACACTCTTGGCACCAGCAGCCAGGAAATGAAAAGACATATTGTGATGGGGAAGTCTGCTGTTAGGGACATCTCCAAAGTACTGAAGAGCAATGGTGTCAGTCTGGAGCCTAAGGTGCGCCTGATACAGGCCATGATCTTTGCAGTCACTTGCTATGCTTCAGAGAGTTGGACAATGACTAGGGAGGATAGAAGGAGAATTGATGCATTTGAGCTGTGGTGCTGGAGAAGAGTATTGACTATACCATGGACTGCTAAGAAAACGAACAGGTTCATTCTGGAGAGGGTTAGAACAGGCTACTCCTTGGAGGCAAGGATTCTGAAGTTTTGTCTGATACACTTTGGACATGTTGCAAGGAGGGACCAGTCCTTGGAAAAGGATGTCATGTGTGAGAGGGTGGAGGGACAGTGCAGGTGACTGGGGTAATTGGGATGGGTTTGTCGAAGATGGTGAGATTGGCACAGTATAGAGCAGGGTTTAGGGCTGTTGTTCATAGGGTCGCTATGAGTCGCAGGTGACTTGATGGCACATAAAAACAACAATGTAAAATATATACATATTACATATATTGTTGTTGTGTACTATGGAGTCAAAACCGATCCATAGCTGACCAACAACACCTGTTAAAGTCAGGTAGGTGACCTACCTTTAGCCCATTGCTGCTGTCACTATGTCAGTTCACCTTGTAGAAGGTTTTCTTCTCTGTCGCTGACCCTCCACCTTTCCAAGCATGATTTCCTTTTCCAAGGAACTGCCTTTTCTGGAGACATGCCCAAGGTAGGTGAGATGAAGCTTCATCTTCCTTGCCTCAAAAGATACAACTCTGGTTACATTTTCTCCAGACAGACCTGTTTGTTCTTTTGGCCAGTCCGTAGGGTGTTCTGTGCTCTTCTCTAACACCACAGTTCAAAGGCATCACTGTTGCTTCTGTTGTCCTTATTCATTGTCCGGCTCTCAGATGCTCAGAAAGTGATTGAAAATACCACGACCTGAATTACGTGCACTTTGGTCTTTAAACTGACATTGTTAATCTTCAGGACTGTGGAGAGAGGTCCCTTACGGCACAGTGGCACCTGCTCCTTTGGGCTCTCAAAGAGCTGATCTTTCAGAAGTAGATTGCAGGCCATTCTTTTGTGGCACCTCTGTGTAAGCTCAAACTGCCAACTTTCCAGTTTGTGGCCTATGACATTACTCTCTCGCACACCCACAGAATCTGGCATATAGTAAACTCTCTGACGCCCACTGCCATTGAGTTGATTCAGACCTCTAAGGCCCTATAGCACAGAGAAGAATCGTCCCTCAGGTTTCCCAAGGCTGCCCATCTTCACAGAAGCAGACTGCCACATCTTTTCCTCTGCTGAGGAACTGGTGAGCCCCAACCACCAGTCTGGCCTGTAGCACAAGCCCCAGCAGGTTTTCAGAGACAGTTAATCACATGAGAGGTGATGGCCTATCTTTCTTCCACAGAGCAGCTGGTGGATTCATACCATTGGCCTTCAGGTCGGCAGTGCAGCTCCTTACCAATAGGCCATCAGAATTCCCTTATGTTATGTAGGATGTGGAGCTCTGGTGGTCTAGTGGCAAGAAGCTGTGATGCAATCCTGAAGGCACGCAGTTTGAACGTACTAGTTGCTCTGCAGGAGAAGGATGGGCAGTCTCCTTCTATGTGATTAAC
>NW_006399839.1:1074860-1140333 GCF_000299155.1 Elephantulus edwardii | reverse complement strand
TGTTCTCATTATCAGTTTCCTGAGGGGCTGTAAACAATCCGTAACTGTTCTTGTGCAGAACCTACACATAAGACCAAGAAGCAGTTGTCCAAACTGAAACAAAGGAACACTGCACGGTTAAAAATCGGAACAGGTATGCAGCCAGGTTATAGCTTTTCTCATTACCTACTCAGTCTGTATGCTGACCACATCATTTGAGAAGCTGGTATATGAAAAGAATGTGGAAGATTCATCAACAACAGCCGTTATGCAGATGACGGACACAACCTTCCTTGCAGAAAGTGAAATTGAGGAGGACTTGAAACACTTACTGAAGAAGATCAAAGACTACAGCCTTCAATAGGAATTACATCTCAGCATCAAGAAAACAAAAATACTCACCTTTGGACCACTAGGCAATCAGGATAAATAGAGAAAAGATTGGCGTTGACAGCAGTTTTATTTTACATGTATGTGCAATCAAACCCGTGTTAAAATCAGTTGAGAAATCAAAACATATATTGAATTGGGAAAAAACTGCTCTCAAGAACTTCTCCAAAGTGTCACGAGCAAAGATGTCAGTGTAGAGACTAAGGTGTGTCTTATCCAAGTCACGATATTTTCCGTAGCTTCTTATGATTCTGAAAGTTGGGCAGTGAATATAAAGATGACAGGGAAGAATCAATGCCTTTGAGGAGTACTGAATATCTCCCGGACTTCCAAGAGAATTAAAAAAGATCTATGTTGGAGGAAATGCGACCAGACTGTTCCTGAGGGGAAAGGATGGTGAAAATTCATCTTATACACTTGCAGCATGTTTTTAAGAGAGGCTAGTCCTTGGAAAAGAACAGCTTGTCAGGAAATAGAGAGGGTCAGAGAAGGAGAGGAAGATACTCAACAAGATGGTTTGACACAGTGGGATTGAGCAAATCAGAGAGTGAGGACGGCACAGGCTAGAGCCAGGTTCAGATCTTCTTCACAGGGATGCAGTCAGTCCCGGTTGGCTTGATGGCTTCTAACAACGGAAACAAAGGACTGTGCATCACAGCTCAGACTTCCTGATTCCATCACTCCGTCCCATTGACTGACAGCAGATGCCTATCTTCCTGTGCTCTCTGAAAATGGTCAGCATCCCACGGGATCGAGGAGCTGACACGCTGGCACCTAGTGGATTCTAATTGAACATCCCCTTCTGCTCCTCCCAAACCCAGGCGTCTATCTGACCTATGAAAACTTGAGTAAACTCTTATCATTCGGCCAAATGTCTTCGCATCCATTGCAAGCACTACCCAGAATTCCCAGTGGCTCAGCCAGTCCATCTGACCTCATAAAAACCACTTAAAGACAAATGTGTACACCCAGCAATTCCACGTCTCCATTTCACTCCTGGAGAAATACTTGCAAACGCTCATAAAAGAAGCACATAAAAGGATGTTCATTGCCTCCCGATTTGCAACAGCAGAGAACTGGAGACAGTCTAAATGGCCATCAATAGGAGGCTGGGTAAATAAATCATGGCCCTTGCAGGAGACGGGGAGAATGTTCAGCAGTTTCCAGTTGTGAGGGCAATCTATAAGGCTGACTGGGGCATATCTGCGGGACATACAGATAAATAAGGGGGAAGGAGAAATCCAAGGAACAGAAGAGGTACATTCATGCAAAACGTGAGGAAAAAGTAGATTTGTGGGCATCCACTGTGTGTATCTCTGTGAAGATGAAAGGGTTGCTGTGGAACTGAGTATACTGAGTTGAAGGAGAGAAAAGAAAGCAAAAGACAATTTTGTTGCTTATTTCCCCAAATTCTCTTTCATCGTTATTGCTACTAATAGGAAAAGAACAAACAAATATGTCTTGGAGAAAAGTACAAGCAGAGTGATCCTTGGAGGTAATGATGACAAAGCTTCATCTCACATACCCTGGGCATGTGAGGAGAGGCCGTTCCTTGGAAAGGAACATCATACTTGGAAGGACGGAGGGTCGGCGCCGAGGAAAACCCTCAGTAAGGTGGATTGACAGGTGACGGCAGCAGAGGGCTCAAGTGTGTCCGAGATGATGAGGATGGCACAGGGTTCAGGTCTGTCTTTCACAGCGTCTCTGTGAGTTCTGCTCCATTCAGAAGCACTTAACAACAGCAAGTCTACTACCAATAGGCTTTTGTCTTTTGGATTTTTTTAACCTGTTGTCATTGAGTCCATTCCAATTCAGAGTCCCTCTATAGGACACAGAATTGCCTGAGCAGATTTCTAAGGTAAATCTTTAAGGAAGTAGACTGCCATACCTTTCTTTCACAGAACAGTTAGTGGGTTTTAATCAGTGTTATCATCTGAGTGCCTAAACAGAGTACCACTAAGGCTCCATTTACATCCTGGGTTGATAGACAAATGGAGCAGAAAGGGGGTCCTTCTCCTCCAACCCCAGACAGAATCTTCTGTTATTAACAACTTTCATTTGGGGTTTTTTTTGTGTTTTTTGTTGTTGTTGCTTTTTGTTTTGCTTATCACCTGTGATACGTCATGTGCCGTGCACAATGAGATCATACAGTTGTAATCCAAAGAGTTTTTATGGGATTGCTTTTTCAAACAAATCTGCAAGTCTTTCTTCCTAGTGCATTTGGAACCTGTGGTAAAACTTGCAGACAGGTGGTAGCTGCATAAGAGTTGCATTGGCTGGGGGTCAAACCTGAATCTCCTGCATGGAAGACCAGAATTATACTACTGACCCACCCATTCCCTCTAACATTATACATTTGCAATGAGTGTGGTGCATATGTTGCAAGTAATGAACTGATATCACTACATCATTATTAGCCATAGTCCTCAGTTGACACATATTGAAGCTGCTGGTTTTCTTTTGTTTGGACCCACGGTTGATACCCGTGGTAGCAACAATCAAAAACTCAAGCCACACGACCACATTGGGCACATCTGCAACCAGAGGCCTCTTTAAAGTTTAGAGACTAAGATATGCCAGATCCAAAGGATGTGAAAGTTGGACAAGACAGACTGAAGACCAAAGGAGAATTGATCCTTTTTGAGTTGAGGTGTTGGCAAAGAATATTAAATGAATGGCCAAAAAAGAAAGAAACTGGAGAAAAAAAATTGAATATTCCATGGACTGCCGAGAGAACAAACAAGTCCATCCTGGAGAGAGTGAGACCAGACTGTTCCTTGGAAACGAGGATTTTAAACCTCTGTCTTACATTTTGTTCTTGTTATGTGTCATTGAGTGGCTTGCAACTCATAGCCACCCTATACACAAGAGCCCTAAACACCATCCTATCCTGTGCCAACCTCATTGTCTCAAACGCACTTATTCCCACCACTCCACTCACAGAATTGATCCATCTCATCGAGGGTTTTCCTCTCCAGTCTCCCAAGCATGATGCCCATCTCCAAGGACTGGTCCCTCCTTGCAACATGCCCAAAGTATGTCAGACAAAGCTTCAGAATCCTTGACTCCAGGGAGCATTCTGGCTTCACCCTCTCTAGGACAAACCTGTTTGTTCTCCTAGCAGTCCATGGTATATTCAACACTCTTCTCCAGCACAACTCAAAGGCATCAATTTTCTTTCTGTCATCCCTATTCACTGTCCAATTCTCCAATGCATAGCACATAATTGCAAAGACTATAGCCTGCATCAGGCGCACCTTAGTCTCCATTCTGATGTAGTTTCTCTTCAGTACTCTTGGGAGGTACCTCACAGCTGACTTTCCCAATGCAATTCGTCTCCTGATTTCCTGGCTGCTGTTACCAAGAGTGTTGACTGTGGAGCCAAGTAAACTAAAACTGTTAACTATCTCAATCTCTTCACCATCCATACTGATGCTGCTAATTGGCCCAGTGGTGAGAATCTTTGTTTTCTTAATGTTGAGCTTCAATTCATATTGAAGACTGCAGTCCTTGATCTTCTACAGCAAGCACTTCAGGTCCTCCTCAGTTTCAGCAAGCAGGGTTGTATCATCCACATAACACAGGTTGTTGATGATTTGTCCACCAATCCTGATGTCACATTCCTCCTCATACATCCCAGCGTCTCGGATGATCTGTTCTGCATACAGATGGAAAAGATATAGAGACAACATACATCCATGATGGACCTCCTTCCTGATTTTGAACCATCCAGTGTCTCCCTGCTCTGTTCTGACAGCTGCCTCTTGGTCCAAGTGTAGGTTTCACATAAGCACAATCCAATGTTCTGGGATTCCCATTGTTCTCAGAGTCAGCCACAGCTTACTGTGATCCACACAGTCAAAAGCCTTTGCATAGTCAATGAAGCACAGATAGACATTCTCCTGGTATTCTCTGTTTTCTGTCTGACATACTTTGGACTTATTTCAAGGAGAGACCAATCCTTGGAGAGGGACATTATGCATGGGAGGGTGAAAGGACAGCGCAAGAGAGGAAGACCCTCAATGAGATGGGTTGACTGGGATAATGGGGATAGGTGTGCCGGAGACGATCATAGTGGCTCAGGATAGAGCAGGTTTCAGAGCTCTTGTACATAGGGTCACTGTGAGTCGGAGTCGCCTCTATATCACATAATATCATCAACAACAATATGTTTTGGAGGAAGTATATCGAGGTTGCTCCTTTGCGGCCGGAATGGTGAAACCTCCTCTCACATACTTTGAGCATGTATGTTGTCAGGAGGGGACAGCCCTTGGGAGGAATAGAGGGTCAGCAAAAGAGAGGATGACTCAAGGGCGTGGGGTGACACAGTGACTGCAGCAATGACCTTGAGCATGGTGGAGACAGTGAGGCTGGCACAGATGGGGCAAGGTCTTGATTTGTTGTTCACAGGGTCATTTTTGGCGTCAACTTGATGAAGCCTAACAACAACAATAATAACAGCAACAACAACAACTTTGTGTTGTGAGGAATCTTTGTCCCCCAAGAGGAATTCTATGCGTTTTCCTGTCCACACCGGAGAGTGAAACACACACTTCAAGACGGAAAGTGGATTATGGTCTGTTCACACAATAGGAAATCATAAGCTAAAGAAAATAAACAAGCTGTAGTTACACATAAGCAACAACATAAATCTCCCCAACAACACTGAGCGAAAGACGACGGTGCACTCTTCCATTTGTCTTAACAACGAAACTCATCTAAATTCTTTAAATTAGAGGTTCACCTTGGTGAGGAATTGTGACCCAAGGGGCGTGTATGGAAACTTCCAGATGGAAATAAAGCTCCGTTTTCCTGGGTGGAAGTTTCACCAGTGCGTTCTCGGTACATAATAAAAGGCTTTTTTATATAACCAGAAGTGGGGGAGGGAAACCCTTTATCCTCCTCAAAAACGTACCATCAACCACTTCCAACCATTCCCCTAGCCTTTTGCACAAGTAAACAATCATTTATTTAATGAAGGGAGGAATCCATAGCTTTCATCAGATTTTCAAAGGCAACCTTCACCCCCTGAAAGATTAAGAACAAATGCTAGTGCTTTTTTTTTTTTTCCCAGAGAATGAAGAGGTGGGGGTAGGGGGTGATTACTAAAAAGAACCTTCGGAGAAATTGACTTCCTGTCTGAAAGGTACCAGCCTGGTGCTGTCAAGTGGAAGGCAGTCGGAAGTGGGGGAGGTCAGGAAGAGTTCCTCCTGTGACCTCCTCGTCCAAGTTCTTGGCCAACTTGGCTTCCTTTCCTGCCTGCCCGCAGAATCTCACCTTTCTGAGCCCCACACGTGTGGTTTACAGAGGTGTGTGATGCTGGGGGCTGATTTATAGTTTGGCTCAGGCTTGGAAAACGATTTCTAGAGGATGACTCCCCCCCCACCCCCCTTCCAGTACTCGTTTGTAATTTAGGGGCATTTCTTGAATTCCCCAGGCCCTGGGGTCCTGGCAGAAAAATGAATGCAAATCTTTGGGATAGATGATCCAGACATGTGCGCCCTGAGAAGAGGGATGGTTGGCCGGGGAGAGTGGCTTCCTCCATAAATCACAGGAGCATTTGGAATCTATTGGCTCCTCCGAGGTGAGCCGAGGAAGGAGAGCATCAGCGTGAACTCGGGCACGTGGCACAGGCACCAGAAGGGGTGGATTACTGGAGGAGGCGAGGACCTGGGACCTGGCAGCGTGTAAGGTGACACAGCGTGTAAGGTGCCATTGTCCCAGATGTGGCCCCCAGCTTTCAGCATCTCTCCCTCCTACCTCCCTCATGCTGCTCTCTGTCTCTCTCCTTGGTCCACTCACTTTCCATCTTTGTACCTCTTTCTGAACAGTTTTGGCACAGTGCGTGACATGTTGGGCTGCTCACAGGAAGGCCGGTGGTTCAAATCTAGCAGCCGGGCCTCAGAAGAAGGGCTGTCTCTTCCTGTAAAGATACACAGCCTTGGAGACCTGATGGAGGGTCCCCACGAGTCAGATTCAACTGGGTGGCACTGAGTTTCTGCTCGGTTTTAGGACAGTTTTAGTGGTGGTGTTTTTGTCAGTTGCCTTCTCGCTGGCCTCTCCCTACTGTGATCTTAAACGCAGTGAAGGAAATGCTGGCTAATCCTGCGTCATCCCATGATGGGCTATGGATCACAACATTGTGATCTGTGGGGTTTCCGTCAGTTGATTCCCGAAAGCCAATCTCCAGGCCTTTCCTCATAGTTCATCTTTACCTGGTAGCTCTACTGAAACTTCCTCGGCATTGTAGCAACACTCACGTAAGTGTTTATTGACAGATGAGGGCTGTGTATGAGGCGCATTGACGGGGAGTCAAACCAAGGTTGACTTCATGTTGCTGTTAAGTACTGTCGAGTTGAGTATGACTCATAGCGACTCAAGAATCAAACAGATCTGAATCCTGTCCTATCTTGTGGAAGGAAACAAAAGTAAATTCCTTCCACAGTGCACTTTGATGGCCCCCAATATGCTGTGATTATAGATTCCTGGTATTCCTTCCTCGCTGCTAGTAGTCCTCAAAGAGGCTGCCTTTGCCCCCTAGGGGGCATTCGGCTAGGCCTGGAGACATTTTTGGTTGTTACCATTTGTGGGTGCTAACTCGTGTGTAGTGGATGAAGACCCCACATGTTACTAGACCTCCTGTAATACAAGTGACAGTCCCCACAGTGAAGATTTATCCAGAAAAGTATCAGTAGTGCTGAGGTTGAGAGACTCTGATCAAGCCTGTCCACTTAGGACTTCTGTTCCTTGCTATTCTCGTATTGTTTTGCAGTTTTCTTTTTTCTCTTTTCCCTTCCATCACACTGGATAATAGTCCCCTCCCCACACACACACCTGTTTCCCCCTCTGTTGTACTATCGGGATTTGGTGCTATTTGGTGCTGAGATCCTGGAAGCTGAGCTCCAGTGTTTGAAACACTAGCAAGATCACGGTGAACAGCTTACAGCAGAGCATCAAGGCTAGGGTCAGACTTGGAGGACTGTTCTGATCATCTACTTCCAACTACCATCCAATGAAAACTTTATGAAGCAGAAGAGAACTTTGACCAACTCCCTTGCTTTGCTTCACACATTTTCATCAGAAGGAATCAATTGATGGAGGAGGCCCTTGTGTTTGGTGACGTCAAGGGCCAGTGGAGCTCAGGTGGACCTTCGGCGAGGCAGGCTGGCCGAAGAGCCACAGTGTTGGACTCCAGCAAGCTGGTGATTTTGAGGATGACGGAGGACAGGGAATGACTTCTGTTGCCCATGAGGTTCCAGTCTTCAGATTCCACTTGACAGCAGCTAAGCCACGCCATTGTCTTTGTGAATATGAGTGACCAGGGTATTTTCTGTTGCTTCATATGTATGTGGAAGTTGGATGATACATATGAAAGACCTAAGAAGAATCGATGCCTTTGAATTATGGTGATTGCCAAGAATAGTGAATACACCATAGACTGCCAAAGAACAAGTGAGTCTGTTTTGGGAGATGTGAATCCAGAGTGCTCTTTGGAGACAAGCACAGTGCAATTCCATCTCACATATTTTAAGGCGTGATATCAAGAGGGGAGATCGTCACTGGAAAAGGATATCATGCTCAGAAAAGTGGAGGGTCAGTGAAGGAGGGGAAGACATTGAAGGTAATCAGATTAACAACATAGTGACTGTAACAATGAACTTAAGCATGGTAGACGTGAGGAAGATGATGCAGGATCAAGTAGGGATTCCTTCTATGGAATATGTATGGAATTTCTATGTCTTGGGGAAGATTCTACAATACCTAACAATGATCAGCAAGAACAGGAATTTGTGGCCTCACGTCCACGTTATTAAGCATCACAGATGAGGTTCAAATCCAAGGAGTCCCTTGCTGGCAAGTTACTTGGCCTCTCTGAGCCCCAGTGTTCTCATCTCTAAAGTTGGAGACTGGTTATGAAGATTAGCAGTGATAGTCCAGGGGGCAGGGGGTGGGATCCCCTGATCACCCCCAACAACTTTAAGAAGATTAGATATTCCTTCTATGATCTTCCTGAATGTGAGTGCCCCAAGGCTGGTCTGTGTTTATGCCACCATCTGTGCAGGAAAATGCATTTCTTTCCTCCTTCATCTGTCCCTGATCGTTTCTCATAGGCCTTTCCTTTACCTTCTCCTTCCTTTCTTGTTCTCCCTCCCTTCCACCCCACTCACCCTCAGGTGGGAGCAGAGGGGACCCCAAGTCTGGGTGGTATGGTTTAGTGTCCCTGATTTCAAAGGCTCTGAGCACAGCGTCACCTCTTTGAAGGGGAGGGCCTGCCCGTCTGGTTTCCTTCTCTTTCACTCCCCACTTTCTCTGGTTATTAAAGCTTGCTCCTGTCATGGGAAGGGGTGAACTTTGCAAGCTCCGGAATAAAGCACTTTGGGGGGCCTTCTTATCACTTCATCAGCACCTCCTGTCTTTCTTCCCTTGGTGAAGTGTCAGGGATGAGGTGCTCCAGGGCGGACAGCCTGCCTCTCTCATCATCTGAGCACCACGCGTCCGCTCTTCCCTGATGAGCAGCTGAGGGCCACGTGCTCCCTGTTCTGCCTGGTGCATCTGAACACCACCTGTGCACCCCCCTCAAGACCCCCTGAAAGAGGATCCTGCCCCTCATCCTCTGGGAAAAACCCTCTGTACTCCCGAAGATTCTGTTGTTAGCAAAACTCCTTTAAATCACATGACACCCACCCCCCCGCCCCAACAGCATACACTGTGTGCCAGACCCAATGCTGAGCGTTGGCCTCACACCGCTTCCTTCAGTCCTCACACCAACTCCTCGTAAACGCTACAGACCTGAAGCTCCCAGACAGGAGGTGACTTGTCCAAAGGCACTGATTTACAAAGCAACTGAGCTGAGATTTGCATCCAGGTTCTGTAGCTGCCGAACGAAAGCACCTTGTCTCGTTGCTTCAGCCTCCCCAGAATTTGCAGTAAAAGTGCCGGGTCCTGGGATGCTCTTGAGTCCCAGGTTGACCAGGACCACTTGTAATCAGTGGTCTGTGAGATGCGACCAATAGTGATAACTCCAAAATCTGAGCATCTTGTGAGAACTAATATTTCCTTTACATTTCTCCTTCTCTCTCTTCCCTGCTTCCTCCTTTCTTCTCCTGTTTCTCGTGCTCCTCCTTCATTCTTTGCTTCCCTCCCATCCGGATATCCATCCATCCATCCATCTACTCATCTATCCATCCACTTAAAATTTTCCCCTTCCTTCTTTTCTTTCTTTCGCTTCCCTTCCATCCCTCCTTTTCTCCTTGTCCTTCTGCCCATCTTCGTTCTTTAAGTGTCTCCTGCAGGAGAAGAGATTGAGTCATTTTGACATTTTTGTCTAAGGATTCTGAACCCCTGGCCACTGCCAATGCCTGCATTTTGAGGCAGCCACTCCAGCAGATGTTTTCTGTGAGAGATGTCTTGCTCCTCTGTGGCCGTAGAGTGTTCCTCAGGAACTTCTCCACGTCTTCCCTGGCATTCTCTCATGTTTCTGCGGATCACATTCTGTTTTCTGAAAGACAGCTGAGTGGGGGCTGTGGACCCATTTGATGGGATCCAATCGTGTCAAATACACAGGATTAAGCTAACACTTCATACTTCCTGGGATCCCTTTCAAACTTTCCAAACCAAGACACTGGCTAACTGAAAACCAAACCCACTTCTGTTGAGTCGCTTCCAACTCACAGTGACCCTAGAAGACAGAGTAGAAGACTGCTCCCTAGGCGCTCCAAGGCTGGATTCTGTTAGGGAAATGACCATCACATCTTTCCTCCACAGAGAAGTTGTCAGATTTGAACCACCAACCTTTTGCTTAGCAGCCAGTTCTTAACTATTATACCATTGAGACTCCAGTGTCAGGTTAGCCATTCTCCAAATCCAGTTTCTTGTCCTGCAGGCCACTAACCAAAACTATATTTCCCAGCCTGCCTTCTGTTAGGTGGACATGTGACTGACCTCTGGCCAGTGGCGCGGAGGGAGAAGCAATGGCTACCAGGCACACCAGAGGGCTCATCTGTGTGACCTCTGCCATATTCCTTTCTCTTCTGAGAGACCTTAGTAAATCAAAGAGCCACAGGATAGAAGCATTGAGACTCAAGAAGCCCTTCTGGAACATGAGCCTCCACTGATCAGTGATACTTGTCTTAGGTTTATATGAATCAGAAATATATTTTGATGTTTTAAGATGTTGACGTTGAAGGGCTTATTTGTTCCAGCAGCTAGTAAGACCTTAACTAATACAGTACAGTATCCAGTCACTTTTCTCACCATTCTAATAGGAAATCTGTATTCTAGACAGAAGAATTTGCATTCTTCTATTCTTTAGCCTTATTTGTACATTTTTGGGGTTTTTTTTGGTTTGTTTGTTTTGGGGATATTTGTTTTGTTTGTTTGTTTGTTTGCCTCAAGCATAGTCTTTCTTTTTAAATTATTATATTCATTTTAAGGTCCATGCTAAATTCCTTCCTATTGCTGAAGACTTTCATGTCTTCTATTCTTCTACAGATGCATATTATCGCTTAATGCCAATCGTTCACCCCTTCTTTTATTAATATTATTTTATTGTGATTTTAACAAAAATTTACAGAAAAGTTGAATTTTCATTCATTCATTGTTGCACATTTCCTCCCTACTCGCAGTTCACTTTTGAGAACTCTGCTGGCCTAGTGGCCAGAAGCTGCGCTGCAATCCAGTTCACTTTAAAAAAAAAATCATCACTCATTGTGGCATATTCTCTTCCCTCTCCTATACCCCTCCTCCAGTCCATTTTTATTTTTAATTTTATACTGGTTTACGTACAAAATATTCATATTCATCGCTTCTTCTCAATAGCATCAGCGAACATGTTTATATCTGAGTCTCGGTGGGATAGTATCTGATGTGTTGGGCTGCTGATCCCAGGTTGGTGGGTCAGGTTCACTGGTTGCTTTGAGGGGAAGATGAGGAGTCTGCTCTCGTGCACGTTTGCAGCCACAAAAACCCGAGGCAGGAGGCCACTAGGAGCTGCAATTGACGCAGTGGCGAGGGCATTCATTATTTTTGTTTTATACAGAAGAGAATAAAACCCAGGTCTCATGGTTTTAAAGTTTAAGAAGGATGGTTGATAAAATAAGAAAGCCAACAATCTATCATAGTAAGTATAAGAGTGACGTTGTTTGACTACTAACTAAAAAGTTGGCAGTTCAAGTCTGCCTATAGGCACTTCCAAGTAAACCAAAGAAAACCTGCTGGTGTACTTCCAGAAAAGCAGCAGTTAAAACTCTGTGCAGTACAGTTCTGCTCTGACACCCACAGGACCACAGAGGGACTCGAACCACCAGACACATGTAGCCTTTTGCTTGGCAGTGCAGCATGCTATGGACAATACCACGAAAATTCTGACCACAAGTACTCCCACAGGAAAAGGATTCTGGAAGCAAGTATTTCTGGAAAATGTCACCTGGGCCATGTGGATGCAGGAAGACAGACTCCTAAATCTGAAGGAGTTTTCGTAAAGTAACTCTAAGCTCTGTCATTGGTTAGTCTGATTTAAAAGGCCACCTTATTAGCATACTAAGAGTAAGTACCACTGATGAGATTAAATGCAGAAAGATATACTTTCCCCAGTAAAATAAGAACCAGAAGAAGGGAACCCAAAGATGGCTTCTCCAAGAAGCAGGAAAGAGGGTGAAGCAAGCAGCCAGCAAGACTCTGAACACAAGAGCCTCTGACAGCACACCCAGCCTTCAGCAGAGAAGCCAGAGAAGGAACTGAAACAGAGAAAACAAACCCAAACCAACCATTCCTGATTTCCTGCGCTTTCAATATGGGGGTCATTAACAGGAGCATTCTGCCTAATCTTAATTGCTGGGGCCAGGGTAATCAGATCCCAAAGCATACAGGGCTTTATAGATTAAAGCAAAGTTTCTCCTAATCCCATCAAAACGTCATAATCTTGTGTCACAGCGGCATCTAAACACAGCTGATTGAGATGCCACGAGTACCGAATCTGGGATCCATCACGGCCTCGCCGTCCGGAAAGCAAATAACCCCAAATGAGAAGATTGGATTTAGTGTGGTCTGGAGATATTTACTACAAAGGCCTGCACGCTGACTCCGTCCCTCCCTTGGGCTTCACGTGGGGAGAATTGCAGTGTCCCCAGATGCATTCCTCCTAAAGAAAAAAATTGCCCCAAATGGAAGTGGAGTCGTTGCTTTTGCTGATTACAAACGTTGTAAAAGAGAAAGGAAAAGTGCAGATAGTACAGGGGTGGGGGTGGGGGAGAAAGCCATAGAGAAGAGAATAGAGCATTCAATCTCAACCAGCCCGAAGAACTCTTGTTACTTCTATCATTTGAGAACCATTCTTCTATGCATGTTCTGCATGTTTATGCAAATAACAGCCACATACTATATTTTGCCTCAGTCTTTTTGCACATTGGTTTCCTATGCTTGCTATGTGCATAATACATGTATTATATTTGCAAAATAATATGCATAGGAGTGTATTATTTGCAGATAAATATGGTATTCACATATGCATATGTATGCTCTCATGGAAATGTAATTATACTATGTCTCCTTGATGATATGCAACCTCTTTATTGCATCTAGCCATATGTCATTCAGGTAGACAAGTAATTGTCATTTTATATATATAAAATTTACTCTCTCTATATATTTTGCTATGCATCAGAGAGTTAGACAGTGACTAGGGAGGATAGAAGGAGAGTCGATGCCTTTGAGCTATGGTGCTGGGAAAGAGTATTGAATGTACCATGGACTGCCAAGGAAACAGATTCATCCTGGAGTGGGTTAAGCCAGGCTACTCCTTGGAGGCAAGGATTCTGGGGCTTCATCTGACATACTTTGGACATGTAGTGAGGATAGACAGGTCCTTGGAGAGGGACATCATACTTGGGAGGGTGGAGGGACAGCGCAGGAGGGGAAGACCCTCTATGAGGTGGATTGATTCAGTGACTGGGGCAATTGGGATGGGGGTGTCAGAGGCAGTGCCATTGGCACAGGATAGAGCAGGGTTTAGGGCTGTTGTACATAGGGTCACTATGAGTCACAAACGATTCGACAGCACAAAATAACAACAACAACAACATACACACACACACACACACACACACATTGACACTCATGCTTTAGTGGGAAAGAATGCATAGGAAAACATAACAATGTTATAACAATGTTTTGGCCACAGACCACAAGGAAAGGATGCTGGACACAGAAGTCATTGGAAAATATGACCCGGAGCCATGTGATATAGGAAACCAAACCAATTTTTTTTTAAAGGCTGGCGATTGGTTAAAATCTTCCTAAGTCCACGTTGTATCATTGCTAGATAGGTACAGGCATGCCTAGGAGATGTCTCAGGTTTGATTTCATGCCACCTCTATCAAGTGATTATTGAAATCAGATGAGTCACATTGGCTTTTGTTTGTTTGTTTCCTAACATATCCAGCAGTTATGTGTGAACGATACATCAGGTTAGAGCGTGTGGAATAGCGAAATGTGACAGAGATAAAAAGCGAGCACGTGCCATTGGATAGATGCTGCCAGAAGGGCCGCTCTGCTCACCGTGTGCTCGGTTGCCAAAATGTCTTCAGTGTGGAAAAACAAAGCACAACACAGTATCTGCAAAGTGCATTAGAGCAGCTTGCATTAAAACACAGTGTGCCTGTATTGTTTTCTTTACTTGAAATCTGCGGAAACTACGACTTAAGGATCAATGGGAAGATTCCTTTTCCAGACCGAGTGTAAATTGGTGGAGGAGAAAGGAATCAAATTGGGTCAGTCTAAGCCTCAAACTCTGGCCTTTTCTCCATTCTGTCTGGTGGTATCTTATGGGCAATGGGAACAGTTCTGCTTTATATTTTTCTCTTTTTAGAGTCTCATGGATGCCCATAGTACATTTAATTACTCCCCTATTGATGGGTAGCTATGCCATTTCTATTTTTCATTATTCTCTGTGTTATCCAAATGAACATACTGGTGCACACATAAAATTTTTAAATATACGGTTACCTATTTTCTTAGAATGAATTCCTAAGTGTTCACCTCTTTAGCCTCTGGGTATGGATTTTTCAGATATTCCACCAAAAGTTTATAATTCTTTTTTTTTTCTTTTTTTTTTCTTTTTTTAGCTCTAGTGGCCTATTGTTTTGTTTTTTATAATTCTTTTTTATTTGTTAGTATTACATAAAAGCAGGAGTGGCATCCACTTCCTGAACAACTTGCCTCCAGAAACTCTCTGAACTTTGAGAAATGTCAGTAGTTGTAGAGGGGCTTCAGGCCTTTTGTTCTCAGGGTTGCTATGAATCGTGCTGTACTCGAAGGCAGTCAACAAGAACATCATAAGAGTGTTCATGTCACCAAACACTTACCAACTTAATGCATTCACGCTTTTTCTGCTCTTTCTCGTGCTGACAGTGAGAAAGCATTTGTACCCAGGATAACCCTCCCTTGAATGAATTCTCCAGAAGAAAAAGTTTGTATTCTGAATCAGTAATTCTCCTTTGCCCATCTTTCTTCTGAGCAGCAGCTGTTGGATTTGAACCACCTGCCTTTGTGTTGGTAGTGCAGCTCTCTATTGACTAGGTCACTAGGCCATCCTCTTTATTTTATGCATTCTTGGTTTTCCTCTGTAAGAAAACCATCAGCCAGGCTCTATATGTAGCGGGCAGGCCTGTCCTAGGAACATAAGCTGGGAAAGGGCTGGGAGATGTCTCATGGATGAAAGCTTTAGAATAATTAGCTATGGAAGAGGAGAAAGAAGATCGTGTCCTATTTGGATTTGTAGCTGAATCCTTAACTTCAAGCAACTCTGCTGATTAAACGGCATATTCAAGACTCTCCTCTTCTTGTGGATCTTACTCTCCTGTTTATGTCTTCCCCTCTTTCTTCTGTAACTATCATTTTAACCACAGGACTCTGCACAAAGAAATTGTAGGCAGTATCCAAGGAACTGATGACCAGGATTTATTCTAAGGTTATGGAAGGCATTGTGATTTCAACCTCATAATTTCTAACTCTCCTCTCTCTTTTTTAAAAAAATACTTTTTAAGTTATTAATTATTGCACATTTTCTCCCCTCCTCTACCTCCTAAAAATGCCCCCCTTGTCCAAACTGTTCTCATGCGTATAATGTATAATCATATATTCCTTTCAAACAGTCCTTCCCCTCATCTCTTGCAATGCAGAGTTCATTATCTATCCAACCCTTCCCTATTCCCTCTCCAAACTCCCTGCCCCCAAATCTGCCCTATCTGCTCTTTCTCTTCTGACTGAAAAGCCCAGAAGAGAGAATTTTATTTGATGCGGGTCAGGGGAGACAAGATAAAGCGCAAAGCAATTCTGTAGAGTTGAGGGTCTGCTAGGTATCCAGTTGATCTCAGCACGTGAGAATGACTGCCTTTCTCCATGATGGCCTGAGGGAGAAAGATGACTGACTCCCCTTGTAAAGATGTACATCCTCAGATGCCCAGTGGAGGGTCACTACGGATAGGAACTGCCTGGACGATAGTGGCCTGGGTTTGATCCTGGCGTTCCCCTACGATCCACAGTGCCGCCTCTCTCACACCCTAAATCACCATGCAGGTTACGGTCTCTGAGTTCACCCTTCAGCTCTCCCAAGCACAGAACTATTTTGTGGAGTTTAGTCAAACTTCATCATAAGATGTGATATATTGGAGGCAAGGATTCTGAGGCTCCATCTAACATACTTTGGACATGTTGTAAGGAGGGACCAGTCCTTGGAGAGGGACATCATGATTGGGAGGGTGGAGGGACAGCGCAGAAGGGGAAGGCCCTGTATGAGGTGGATTGATTCAGTGACTGGGATAATTGGGATGGGTGTATCAGAGACAGTGCGATTGGCACAGGAGAGAGTAGAGTTTAGGGCTGTTGTACATAGGGGCGCTACGAGTCGCAAGCGACTCGGCGGCACATAGCAACAACAATGTTGGCCGCCTAAGGGTTCCCATATTTATGTTTATATTTGTGAGTCTCCGTGAAATTGTATTTCTTTTGTAAAGCTGTCATATAAAGGTTTAGGCTACACTAGTTGACTCCAAAAATTATTCTGGCTCACGTTGACCCTCTGTGTTTCAGAGTGAAATTGCTCTGCCTACAAGTTTCAGTGGGGTCCTCTGGAAAGAGATCACATGCCTTTTTTATGAGGTGTCCACGGATGGATTTGAACCACCGACCTCTTGTTTAATGTCTGAGTGCTTAACCATTTGTGCACCCAGGGTCTCCCAAACAACTGACCTGATGCATACTGTTCAATTATTGGAGCTGGAGAACTTTATTATTTGCAAATACAAATATTCTCACCTTTAGAAAGACAGGGTTGGCCAATCTCCTGCACTTAGTCAACCAAATAAACTAAAAAACTGCCTTGGCATACTTCCCCCTCCAACTCACACCTCACAAAAATAATCACTGGGATTTTGTTTCAGAATTGCATTCAATCTTAAACAAATGGGGAAAATAAAATCTTTATAAGGTTGGATCTCTTGGTTCAATCAAATCTTTTATATAGCCTTTAGGAATGTTGAGTAATTTTTTGCATGTGAGTATTAAACATTCTCTATTAAGTTCACTTTTAGACATTTTATGGAAATTGTTGCCATGATGATTGGATCTCTAGCATTTTCTAACTGCTATTTGTTTCTATTGATTTTTGAATGTTTCAGTTTGTAACTGGCAAGCCAACTCCTTATGTGTTTTTATGTCTTCGATGGTTTTCTTGGTAAAATACCATATCCTCTAAAAATGACATTTCCCCCCTCTTGTGTTTTTTTCCTGATTAAGGAATCTTTACATAGATTAGACATTTTCAGGGGGGAAAAATTAAATGCTAATGGACAAATACCGTTTTATATCAAATAAAAATACTTGTAGTAAGTTCACCATTAAATACCACTTTCAATGTAGTTTTCAAGTACATATTCTTTAAGGAAAAAATAAGCTATTTTTCTATTCTGAGTATTCAAAACGTTTTTTCCTGAATGGATGTTAAATTTTTTTTTTCCAAATGGCCTTTTGTGAATCTATTGAGGTTCCACTTTGACCTGCTGATTAATGATTTTATAGTCTATTTCTAGCATTAGTCTTCTTTGGACATGTTAGTTAACTCTTGCAGCTATAACAAAAATAATAGAAGTGGATGTCTTTAGCAAACAAAAATTTATTCTCTCCTAGCTTCTTGTTGTTGTTGTTAAGTCCCAAAGTCCCACAGAATCGACTGTGACTCGTGGTGACCCTACAAACCACAGATTGGAACCTGTCTTCCTTTGGGCAATGAGGTCAATTTCATCTTTTCTCAACACTGGATTCTTTCTTTTTCCTGTCTTCATGACCTCCACCTTGTCAAGGGCAAAACTCTGATTGCCACTTTCTGTGATTTTTTAAGCATGCAATAACCCTTTGTTGTGTTCACACAACTGCTTTTTAGTCTATATATAGGTCTTGCATGAGCACTATTAAGTTTTCTGGGATTCTCATTCTTCTCAATGTTATCTATAACTTCTTATGATCCACACCGTCAAATACTTTGTAGGTTACTAGTTGTTGTTCTGAACTGACCCATAGCTGAGCTTCCAGTGACTTTTCAGAGGCAATAAGTTGCACAGGAAGAAACTGCCCATCTTTTTCTGTGAAGCACCTGCTGGATTTGAACTGCTTGCCTTTGGGTTGACAGCATAACTCTTTACCACTAAGCTACCAGCGTTCCCATATCTTTGCATAGACAATACAATACAAGTAAACCTCTTTATGGTATTCTCTGCTTTCAGCCAGGATCCATCTTTCACCAGCAATGATAACACACTTAGCTCAGCCTTTTCTGAATGCAGCTTGAATTTCTGGCTCTAGGGGAAGGACTTCCTCTGAATCAACTCTGCAAGAAAGTGCCCATGCTATTTGCCTCTGCTTCCAGCTGTCTTGGGAATCGCCATGTGTCCTGCCTCCTGTTTTACCTCATCTCTGCTCTGCTGGTCTATTTAATCTCTTGTATTTTAAAACAGATTGACTCAGGATCCACCCTTAGCTAATCTGTCTCCATGTACATAGCAAAACCAACCTTCCTCAAATGGGCTTATCAACATCAGACTGTTGTTGCTGTTGTTAGGTGCAGTGAGTGGACTCAGAGTGACGCTGTGAACAACTGATCTGAGCTGTCCTTTGCCATCTTCACCATCTCGGATATAATTGAGCCCATTGTTACAGTCACTGAGTCAATCCATCTTGTTGGGGCGGGGGACATTAGTTAAGACCATCTAGGTCTTGTGCCGTCTTCAGAATCATTGCCATGGTTCTGTGCCAGTCCATCTTACTGTGAGCCTTCTCCCTTTTCCTTGTGTCCCTCTGCTTTTCCAAGCGTGATGTCCATCTCCTGACGGGAGCCGTTGGTCCCTCCTGATAATACATCCAAGGTAAATGAGAAAAGTCTCCTCACAGTCTTTGCTTCCAAAACTGACTTGTACATTCTTTTGGCAGCCCACGGTTTAGCTAATACTCCTCTCCAGCACCACAGTTTAAAGGCATCGTTCTTCTTCAGTCTTTCTTATTTGTTGTTCAATTTTTGCATGCATATGAGTATTGAATATACCATGGACTGCTAGGAGAACAAACAAGTTTGTCCTGGAGAAGGTGAAGCCAGGCTGCTCCTTGGAGGCAAGGATTCTGAAGCTTTGTCTTACATACTTTGGACATGTTGCAAGGTGGGATCAGTCCTTGGAGAGGGATGTCATGCTTGGGAGGGTGAAGGGACAGACAGAGCAGGAGAGGAAGACCCTTGATGAGATGAATTGACTCAGTCACTGGGGCAATGGGGATGGGTGTGTCAGAGACAATAAGATTGGCGAGTGATAGAGCAGGGTTTAGGGCTATTGTACATAGGGTCACTCTGAGTCATAGGTGACTCAACGGCACATAACAACAACATAAGACATTTGAAAATGCAGTGGCTTGAGCCAGGCATATTTCAGTCTTCAAAGATACATCTTTGCTTTTTAACACTTTATAGAGGTGTGAGAGAGCAGTGTTTGCCCAGGGCTATATATTTGATTTGTTGACTGCTGCTTCCCGTGAGTGTTGATGGTGGATCCAGATGAAATGAAATCCCTGACAACTCCAGTCTTTTCCTTGTCGATCATGATGTTACTTGCTGATCCAGCTGTGAGGGTTTTTCCTTTTCTTTATGTTGTACTTATGTTTCTTTATGTTGCATTTATGTTTCTTTATGTTGCATTTATGTTTCTTTATGTTGCATTTATGTTTCTTTATGTTGCAGTCCACACTGAAGTCTGTAGTCTCTGGTCTTCATTAGGAAGTGCTTCAAGTCTTCTTTAATTTTCAGCAAACAGGAGTGGATCATATCCCAGGTGATTCTTCTCCAATAGTGATGCCATGTCCTTCGTCTTACAGTCTAGCTTCTCAAGGATATGACCCTACACACACCTTTCCTGATTTTAAATCATTAGGGATCACTTTGTCCTGTTTAACTTCTTCTTTGTGTATGACCAGGGGCCACGCGAGCACAATGAAGTATTGTAGGATTCCCATTCTTGTCAGTGTTATCTATAATGTATTATGGCTCACACAGTTGAATGCCTTTCCATTGTTAATAAAACACAGGGAAAACATCTTCCTTGTCTACTGAGCAGATGTTATAGGCTGAGGAGTGTCTGTGTGGTGCTTGTGGTTAACACCCATGGCGACAGAAAGGTTGAAAGTTCGAGTCCACCCAGAGGTGCCTTGGAAGATAGGCTTGTCCATCTGCTTCCCTCCCCCCAAAATAAGCCATTGAAAAGCATATGAAGCAAAATGTGACACGCAGAGGGTCCCCAGGAGTCAGAGTTGATGGAAAGGCACTTGGTTGGGATTTTATTATGCTGGTTTTAGTATGAGAGGACTTTGGGGGACAGACACCAAACGAGAGAGCCAAGGCCTGGGAAGTTGAAATAACCCACCTGCATACTTTGGGCACATTGCTAGGAGAGGCCAGCCCCAGAAGGACATCATGCTTGGAAGGGTGGAGGGTCAGCAAAAGAGAGGAAGACCCTCGACGAGATGGATTGACACAGTGACTGGAGCAATGGGCTCAAGTGTCAGAGATGATGGGCATGGCACAGGGAGGGGCAGGATTCAGGTCTGCTCTTCATAGGGCCACTGTGAGTGGCGGTCGACTTGCTGGCACCTAACAACAAGAACAGCAGCAGCAGCAGCTCTTTGACCTTCAGCAGGATGAAGCCTCCATCTTTGATCTGCATGCTCAGCCTCCTTCCCTGGACCCTGCATAGAGAAGCAACCAGCAGCTTCAGTTAAATGAATGAATGATAGCATTCGTCTACTTCCAGTAAGCAGAACGCCAGAATGTTTTAGAGACATGGCAACAACGACGACAACAACAATAAAAATATTAAAAAAGGAAGAAAAAGAAAGAATCCAGTGTTGAGAAAAGATGAAATTGACCTCATTGCCCAAAGGAAGCGGGGACATTTAGCTGGTACCAGGAGACCTTTAAATAATGACGTGCACGCTCTGGGGGCTGGCAGATTGAAAGAGACAGGCGTCCCCATGGTTGTCTCTGGACCTCACCTCCCCCTCCAGCTCCCATGGCAAACTCTGGAGCTGCAGACAGAAGCGCTGCCTTCAACACGGGCCTTCCATTGAATGCATGTCAACAGAGATTAGCTCAGCCCCACACACTGCCGCTGTCTACCATTCGTTAGGCCACCCTCACCAACCCCATAATCGAATCTCTGCTTCAGCAATGCCTCTTCCAGGTTAAATGTATTAAAGGAGCCGCGGGAAAGCTGGTTGCTCCTGGCGGCCGTGGCCCCTCCCTCCCTGACAAGCCTGACCTTGCTCCAAACCCTTCTTTCCCCTAGAGACCACTGGGGTCAGAGCCTCCTTGGTGCAGAAGGGAGCCCCACAGTCACAGAGAGAAAAGAGGATATTGGAAACATATTCTCAGGGCCTCTGCGCTTACAAATCCGAGGAGAACACAAGGCGACAAGTTAAAAGTTTTCACTGCTGGAAGTAGTTTTCCTTTCCGCGTTTCAACAAGAGTTTGATAAAGATATTAGGGAGGGCAGGGAGTCAGAGAGGATGCTGAGCGAGAGTTGGAAAGCAGATGGGGCCTGAAGGACGAGGAGTCTGCCGAAGACAGCTCTGGAGGAAACGTACTAGGGCTGATTTCTGTGGCAGGGTGTTTTTTTTTTCTCTTTTGTTTGTTTTTAATTTTCTACTAGTTTATTTACAAAATTTTAATACATTGTTTTCATGAACAATTTTTTTCAATTTCCCTCACCACCCTCATCAAATTGTACAACCCTGTGATTAATTGATTAATCCTCCCCTCCTCCTGCACATCCCCATCCCTCTGCTTCCAACCTCTCCCACCCCTCTTGGATCCTTATACTCATTCTACAGTAATGGTTTTATACAATATTTATCCTCGTGGGACTGAGTCTCCAGTTCCACCCAAGTTAGGTAATGTGTTTTGTCATGTGCCGTCGAGTCGCCTGCGAATCCTAGCAAACCAATGCACAACAGCCCTAAACACTGCTCTATTCCTTGCCAATTTTATTGTCTCCGACAAACCTATCTATCTTCATTACCCCAGTCACTGAATCAATCTACCTCAAAGACTATCTTCCTCTCCTGCACTGTCCTTCCATCCACCCAAGCATGACATACCTCTCCAAGGAATGATCCTGCCTTGCAGCATGTTCAAAGTATGTCAGATGAAGCTTCAGAATCCTTGCCTCCAAGGAGCAGCCTGGTTTTACCCTCTCCAGGATGAACTTGTTTGTTCTTCTAGCAGTCTATGGTATTTTCAGCACTCTTCTCCAGTGCCACAGCTTAAAGGTGTCAATTTGCCTTCTGTCATCCCTAGTCATTGTCCAGCTTTCAGATACATAGCAAGTAATTGTGAAGACCATGGCCTGAATCAGGTGCAACTTAGTCCCCAGACTGACATTGTTGCTCTTCAGTAATTTACAAAATCATTGCTCTTGTGTACTGTATAGTATTCCATTGTCTGAATGTACCATAATTTCTCAATCCATTCTTTGTGGTTAGACATTTGGGCTGTTATTGGTGAAAAGGAAAAACCCTGATTCATAACTTTTCTGATCTTGACAGTGTTCTATATCCCCTTATTATATTTAAATGACTACTTCTTGGTATATGTGCTGGGTTGTCATCCGTAATTTATTATGATCCACAGTCCAGTGCCTTTGCATAGTTAGTAAAGCACAGATAAATGCCTTGTTGCCTGCTTTCAGCCAGGATTCTGCCAGCAGTGATAACCCTTGCTCCACAGCCTCTCCTGAATCGAGCGTGAACTTCTGGTTGTTTCCTGTGGATGTGGGGGTCTAGCTGTTTTAGAATACATTTCAGCAAGGTGAGGGGAGTGGAAGTAGCATTTGGGAATACAGTGAAAGGCAGAGAGAAGGATTTCTCCCTGCATAATAGCACAAAGGAGATAGAATAAGATCCAGAGGTGACATTTGGTGCGATTTCAACATTGAGATCGGACAGCCTCCTGCCCTACCCTTTGTCTACATCCATAGATGAACCTGAAGAACCTGAATTACTAACAACACACAGAAGAGGCTGAGGAGGCTTGGGGGACCCTGGTAAAATGAGCAAGGGCTTCCCAGGAATGAAGAATCAGTGGAAAGGAAAGAAGGGGAAGAGGGAAGTGGCTGTGAGACAGGGAACATTGATCACAAGGGACCTGTTGGCACTTTAGAGTAGAGGATCAGGAAAGACTTCTCCAGGGACATGACTTCGGACCTGAGTATGATGTGGACACAGGCAGCTGTGTCAGGGTCAGAGTGTCCCAGCACAGGGACCAGTGAGAGCAAAAGCCCGGAGCAGCCAACTGGCACACATGGGGGCAATCCAAGACCTGGAAGGGGTATGTTGAGCACTGGGGAGCCTGATATGTGACAAACTCTGAGCAGACCTTTAGGAACAGATGCACAGAGCCTGGAGGCCATGATAAGGGGTTTGGATTTGGTCCTAATTTAGGATGTTGTTGTTATGTACCGTCGAGTCATAACCGACATCTTGCAGGCCCTCCATCCAATTTTCAGAGGCTGTAAGTCACAAAGGAAGAGACTGCCCATCTAACCACAAGTCTTTGGGTTGACATGTCACTTCTTACCCCTAAGCCAACAAAGTGCCATGGATCTATTAGGCAGGAATTTGGTAATTCTCTGCTCCAGCTCTATCTTGATGGTGACTCAGATACCTTATTACCGTTTTCTCTCTGATTCCTGGTTCAGTTCCAGTACCATGGTTCACACTGGTTGCCCTGTGCTACAGCCCCACCCTGCCCCTCTGAATCATTCTCTCTGGGGGAGGAGCTCAGACTTGTTCAAATTACTAAAGCTTCAGAGGGGATACTGGTCCACCCGCATTCAGTACAGAGGAGATCAACACCACCTGCTTGCTTATCTACCTGCCCGTCTGTCCCATCTCTCTCTCTTTCTCTCTGTCTGTACCTGTGGTTCCTGTGGCTACAAACATGTTAACTAACATGCTCATATAAGACCAAAAGGTTGGACATTCGAGTCGACCCACATGTGCTTCAGAAGAAAGACCTGATGATCTACTTCAACAACACCAGCCATTAAAGATCACATGGAGTGTAGGTCTACTTTCATACACAAGGATTGCCATGATTTGGAGTTGATTCAGTGGCAACAGGTTGTAGGTTACTAACTCCGCCTGTTTATCAATGCATCCATCCGTCTCTTTTTAATTAAACCAAAAAGACTGCAAGGAAAGTCTCTTAGAGGAGAGTGAGATTAAGACTCAATACTTATTATACAATAGGTATATTGGAAGCAGTAGTGGCATCTTCTTCCTAAATAACATGCCTCCAGGGGAACTCTGGTGGCCTAGTGGCAAGAAGCTGCACTGCAATCCCAGAGGTACACGGTTCGAATCCACCAGATGCTCTGCCGGAGAAGGAGGCGCAATATCCTCCTGTACCAGTCAGATCTGATTTGACAGTACACACACAAAATAATAAAAAAAAATAAAAAAAAATAACATGCCTCCAGAAACTCTATGAACTTTGATAAATGTCGATATTTGTATAGGGGCTTCAGGCCTTTTGTTCATCAGGTCACTGAATCGTACTTGACTTAAAGGCAGCCAACAAAAACAACAGCAAATAAATATAAATACGTATAAAAACAGGATTTAAGCAGGCATCCCGACTCCCTGTGGACCAGCCAGGCCATCAGAGCTCTCTATAGGTTAATAAATGATTGGAAAAGAAAAATCCACTCATCGATATTATAGATGTACATACCTGAGATACATATTCACATATTAGTTACCAAAGAAATAATAGCCATAATTTTAATGATTGATATTTTTCTCAAATTTAATTAAAATTTATTCATTTCTTTAAAAAGAGTCGATGAGGTTCAAGCAGGTACAATATTGATGCTAGCGTCAGTTGTGAGTGTAAGCCTTATGGTAGTTGTTTGACATGATTGATCCAAAGCTGCTTTATTTTTCTTTTCTACTAGTTTATTTACAGAATTAGACTACTTTGTTTTCAAGAACACATTCTTTCAATTTCCCTCACCCCCCCATCAAATTGTACAACCCAATGATTAATCCCCCCCTCCTCCTGCACATCCTCATCCCTCTGCTTCCACCCTCTCCCAACCCTCAGTAGTGGTTTAATACAATATTTATCCTTGTGGGACTGAGTTAGTTCACTCAGCATAATGCTCTCCAGTCCCTCTCAAGTTAGGTAATAATTTACAAAATAATTGCTCCCTTGTGTTGCATAGTATTCCTTTGTGTGAATGTACCATAATATTTCAGTCCATTCATCTGTGGTTGGACATTTGGGCTGTTTCCATGTTCTTGCGTCAGTGAATAATGCTGCTATGAACATTGGTGTACAAATCTCAGTTTGTGCCTCAGTTCTCATTTTCTCAGGATCTATTCCAAGTAGTGGAATAGCTGGGTCATATGAAATTTCTATGTTCAGCTTTTTGAGGATGCGATCCAAAGCTTTTGAATTGTGATGTTGGTGGAGTATTGAATATGGACCATGGACTGCCAAAAGAACAAATATGTCTTGAAGGGACAACAAGTGGAGTGCTCTGTAGAGGCAAGGATGGTGAAACTTCATCTCACTCTCCATGGGTGTATTTTCAAGAAGGAGCCAGTCCTTAGAATGAGACACCATGCTGGGAAAGGTAGAGGTCCAGAGGACGGAAGGAGATTGGCACAGATGGATTGTAACAGTGGCTGCTTTTAACAATTGCTGACAACTGACAGGAAGGCGGCTTGGCACAGTGACTACTGCAGCGGACTTGAGCATGATGGAGATCATGAGGATGATACAGAACAGGACAAGGTTCAGGTCTCTTGTTCAAGGATCAAGATGCGTTGTAGTCGACATCTCCTAACAACAACAACAATATCAAAAGCCTTGAAAGAATTTATATTCCCTGCTCAAGTAATTCTATTTCTAGAAATTTATCCAAAAGAATTTCTTCCACGAAGATAACAAAAACATTTTAGCAGCCTTATTATTCATCGTCTGCATGGCTCAAAATCAGGAAAGGAGTGCACCAGGGATGCATCCTGTCCTCACACCTTTTCAGTCTGTATGCAGAACAGATCATTCGGAAGGCTGGGCTTTATGAGGAGGAGTGTGGCATCAAGATTGGAGGAAGAGTCATTAACAACCTACGATACGCAGATGACACAACCTTGATTGCTGAAACTGAAGAAAACTTGCTGCAAGGACTGTAGTCTTCAATATGGATTGAAGCTCAACATCAAGAAGACAAAGATTCTCACCACTAGGCCGATTGGCAGCATCATAATAGATGGCGAAGAAATTGAGGTTGTTAACAATTACAGCTTGCTCAGCTCCACAATCAACACTCTTAACACCAGCAGTCAGGAAATCAAATCTGCTGTCATGGACCTCTCCAGAGTGCTGAAGAGCAACAATGTCAGTCTAGATTGACTCAGTGACTGGGATAGCAGGAGTAGCTGTGTCAGAGACAATAAGGTTGGTATAGGATAGAATAGGGTCCAGAGCTGTTGTACACATAGAGTCACAAGTAACTGGATGGCACATAACAACAACAAAAACAACAACATACTAAAAAAAAAACCAACAACACAGAAAACCAAAGTTACAAGTCACTAATAGACCTCAGTAGCTTCGACTTCCGTTACTCTTGAGACCAGAAGCACCAGAGGGTGCTCAGCCACCCCTGCTGACTTCTCTGAAAGGGTTCACAATAGACAGTCTTGGCTAGTGGGGGAGATAAATATTGGACAAAACTAAAAATCATAAAAAATAACTAGGTTTTCTAGTCTGGTGGATACTGGGGGAGGCCCTTAGAACTCTGCCCTTAGTCAGTCACCCTTTGAGCCTGGAACTGATCTTATTTCTGATGAACAGTAATACCAGTGACCAGTAATCCTCAATCCTTAGAACAAGTCAAGCACATAAGATCAAAAGGGCAACATGCCCAGGGATAAGGCGCAGGAGTCAGGAAAAGAGCCAAACAGAAAGATGAATGGAAACGAAATCCAAAGAGAGATGATGGGAAGAATGATAATTCCATGTGAGATCTGTGATCAGTGTCAGAAAACAAAGTCTGTTTGAACAAAATGTCAATCAAATCTGGAACTTTCACTCAAAACACAAATAGAAAGTGGGGGGGAAAAAATTAACAGCCCCAAAAAGTTGACCTCTAACTAAGTTCTCGCCGTGTAGTTAAATACATCATAATATTGAAAATGACGGTCTCACACATATTATGTGAGGAATCACAAGTTAACTATGTTAATTAGCTCTATTGAATTTCATTTCCTAGTTTAATTTCAAAGTATTATAAACTGATTTGGTCCTATTTGGCTCTCATTTAAATAATTAGAAATAAATGTTAAATCACATGATGAAGAGGAATGTTAAAAATAATAAGCTGAGCAAATGATTGTGTCTGTACAACTCAGGCGGTACGAAGAAAGTGGTAGCCTGAAGTGATAAGAAAGAAAAGAGCAATATTATGCTATAGTGCACGGGCACACCCAGATTATGCAGTAGTTTTATTTTGGAATGTCTTGTGCAAATCAGATTTTGCATGCATCCAGAAGGAACTGCTGTACAGCTTGAAGTTGCAAAACGGTTGATATTTTTGAGCGTGTGAGTGCGCGGTCATTCCGCAGATCCCAGTGTATCATCGAGGTAGCCAGCCAGGCTCCAGGTGTCTGCATTCAGCCCTGGCTGCTTAGCCAGTGTGTGATTTATAAGCAGGTCATGATGGTTTTTGGAGGAAGTCTCGTGTCACAGTGGGGTAAACATTAGACCGCTAACCATGAAGTTTGGTGGTTCAAATCCACGAGCCTCTCCGAGGGAGAATGATGCAGCAGTCTGCTCTTGTTATGACTGCAGGTCTGGACTCTCTCAGAGCAGTTCTCCATTCTGTGATTGTTGTTGTTGAGTGCCACTGAGTCGGAACCGACCCGTAGCTAACCATCCAGTGGGTTTTCAAAGGCTGTAAATTGCATGGGAGGAGATTATCCATCTTTCTCCCACAGTGAAGCTGGTCGATTCCAGCCATGTGCCTTCAGGTTGGCAGCCCAACTCCTTACCACTGGGCCTCCAGAGGTCCCTTGTCACTAAGAATTCACACTGACTGGATGGCTGTGAGTTTAATTTGTCCTGGCTTTGCTGATACTAAGTATTCTCCCCTCTCCAGTCCACTTCTGGTTGAGTAGATTTTCCACAAGTGAATCTTTCCAAGGCACGGCTGGGGGGCTCTGACTGCCGGCCGCACAGCAGAGACTGAGGATGGGGTCCGCAGGGTCACTGTGAGTCAGAGCCCACTCAGCGCCCCCTAAAACAACAAGGACTCCTCCAGTCTCCCATTGTTGTGTACCATCAAGTCAGAACCAACCCGTAACGGACCCTCCTGGGTTATCAGAAGCTGTACATCATCTGGAAGGAGATTACCCATCACTGAACCACCAGAGCTCCCAATAGAGGTGGCAGCCTAGAAAACCCATGGGCATCCCACTCTCACATCGGTGCCAGCTGGGCACTGCCTACACACAATGCATCATTCTCCAGGCTCAGGGCTCCCCGACGAATGGAGTTAAAACAGTGAGATGTGAGGTGAGGAGCCCCTGTGGGGTAATGGCTAAAGTGCTCACTTGTTAACTGCTAGGTTGGAAGTTCTAACCCATACCCTACTCCGTGGAAGAGAGATGAGACAGTCCAACCCTAGAGGTGCCTCAGAAGAAAGGTCCGGTGATCTGCTTCCAAATCTCACACACACACACACACACACACAAGTCAGCTTTTGAAAGAGCAGAGTTGTGCAGTGACACACAGAGGGCCACTGTGAGTCAGAGCGTGCTGATGACTGAGGTGTGTTTCACTGGCAAGGGGGTGAATCCTCACCTGCCTGGGCATGCTCCCTGCTCTTTGCCATTTCCTCCCCAGCAAGAAGGGCCCTGTCTGAAGACTAGAGATGGCATCTTGTGTAAGAATTTAGTCAATATTGGCTAGTGAACCCGCCCACCATGAGGTTCCTTCAACCACTTAATCACCTGCAAATGGCATATTTACTCACTTAATTCCTCCTCTGCTTTCCTTGTTTTAGCAGCTTCTGGCCCAACTCCGCCATTGTCTAAGCAGGAGACCGCCCAGGTCTCAAAGCAGCATTTGCAGGGGCAAGAAGAGCTACTGGGAGCTTAAAAGAAAAAAATTAATAGAATCCATGTTTTTTCTGCAAGTTTCTTTAAATGCACAAGCACACATACTCATTTTTAAGACAGAGAAAGGCTTCCAGAAAGCACCTGAGGGAAGGTATGTGACAAACCCGGCAAGGCTGGCGCTCTTGGACACTTTTCTCAAGAACGCTGCTCCTGTGTTTGCTTGTTCCACCCCAGATCTTCTCCAGAGGAAGAAAACACAGGGATTACATGTCTTTTTTTGCAATTTGAAAAACCTGAATTGCAGAGGCTCACCAAAGGGCCTCTGTGACGGAGTTAATTGCATCCCCTCAAAACGTGGGCCTTCTGGCTGCCCAGTCCCCCGGGCATTGTGCTACTCACCCAGAGGCAGCACCTGTCCGGTGGTTCGAATCCACTTCACAGCGTTTCAGAATCCTGCTGAGAGTGGGCTATCTACCAGTGGGTTCTGAACTGGGCAATGTGTGTTTTGTGTTGTGAAGACACCTGCTGATGGTCTAGGCTGTAGTGTGTACGGAGCTGGCTCTGAGAAGCTCACTGTCGTCCAGACAGCATCCACTGACCGCAAGCCCGTCGGAAAGCTAGATGGGCTCCTGGGGTGTCCAAGGCGGCAGCTCTTCACTGATGCAGAATGGCCTTGTCTTTCTTTCTCAGAGCAGCTGGTGGGTTCGAACTGCCCACCTTTTGGTTTGCAGCCAATTCTTTAACTCCTAATCCACCAGGGCCCCTTCTACGGAGAAGAGAGTGACTCAGTTATTAGAAGAACGGAGTTATAAGGAAAGGTGGGGAGACCATAGGAGAGAGATGTTTCTCAGAAGCTGAGTGACAAATAAAATACTTAAAAGGTTCAAAAGAGGAAAATGCCACTCAGATACCAGTTGCCAGTGAATCAGCTCATGGCGAGCCCATGTCTGTCAGCACAGCCGTGCTTCCCAGGATGTGCAAGGATTTATAGTTCACAGATAGATCACCAGGCCTTTCTTCCCCGGCACCTGCGGGGGCACTGCCAACAGTAACGCGCCACTTTGACAAATAATGAGCGAATTACAAGATTGCCCTCAGAGGCGGGCATCCTGTCATTAGCAAGGACGTGAAGGAGTCTCCTGCGCTCAGATTCCCTCCTGGCAGAGAAAAAACCAACAGCGCCTCCTCATCACACCGATTTCCTCACGCTCCGGCAGGCGAGTGATAAAATCCTCAGATGCGCGGCCCCACCCGACTCCCGCAGCCACGTTGGGCGAGCACGCTGTGTCTGAAATGATGAAGGCAGCTTGATTAGATGCTCGCTGGCTGGCCACGGCCACTGTGCTAATTTGGAGCTGGGCTTATTAGTTTAATGACTGCTCTGAATCATCAGAATTCATTAGCATTAGTGCCGGGCTGCGGCCCACATCAGCCCAAGGCTCCAGGCCACCCTGGCCGCCATCTCTCTGTTTATGTCTCTCCTGCGTCTCAGGGACCACTGGATGGGTGAGTGTGACTGTGTGTGTGTGTGTGTGTGTGTGTGTGTGTGTGTGTGTGTGTGTGTGTGTTTGCAGGACAGTATGTTGTTAGGTGTCCTCAAGTCAGCTCCTACACTTAGCATCACTGTCCATGCACACCAAAACAAAACAACACTGCCCAGTCGTACACCATCTGCACAAACAGTCACCATGTCAGCCTATCCCCTTTAGAGTCTTCTCCTTCACTGCCCTTTCCAAGCATGGTATCCTTTTCCAAGGATCAGGATATCCTCCTGATAACACGCCCAAAGTGTGTGAGATGTAGTCACGTCGTCTTGTCTTCTAATGACCTCTCTGGCTGCACATTTTTTAGGACGGATTTATTTGTTCTTCTAGAAGTCTGAGAGCTCTGATGGCCTAGTGCATAGAGTTGTGCTGCTAACTCAAAGGCAGGTAGTTCAAATCCACCACCTGCTCTGTGGGAGAAAGACGGGCAGTCTCCTCCCATGTGATTTGCAGCCTCTGAAAACCCATTGGAAGGTCTGCTATGAGTGAGTTTCAGTTTGACAGCAATGAATTTCATTAAACTCATTAAAATGGTACTTCATCAGTAGTGTAATGCAAAGGTATCAGTTCTTATGTCTTCCTTAATCATTGTCCAACTTGCACATGCATAGAAAGCAATTGAAAATACCATGACTTGGATCAAATGCATCTTGGTCTTTATAGCGTCATCTTTGCTCTTTGTTCACTCTCAAGAAGTTCCTGTGATGCAAGGTCTGTGCTTCAGAAGTAGATCGTAGTTCGCCAGGCCTTTATTCTGTGGCTCCTCTGGTATACTTGAACTTCTAACCTTTCATTCAGGGACTGAGCACTTTACCCATTCGCACCAGCCAGAGACTCCAAAGAGGAATTGGGCAGCAGTAGTTCTCTTGTTTTTTTCTGGGCCTTTGATTACTAAGCACTTAGTTGATGTGACAATGAGGCTCAGGGGTAAAAGTCTGTATATATAATGAGAGGTGCCCAGTGGTACAGCGGAGGCTGTAGGAGCCATGCATGGCATGTTGGGGATTTTGAGGAAGAAGATGCAGTTAGAGAGAAGGAAGGTAGATGATTGAGAAAGTGTTGAAAAGATACAAGTGAGAAGCAAAGCCAGCACTGCAGTTGTTGATAAGTACCAGAGTCGATTCAGACCAATCACAACCTCAGGGACAGCAGAAAGAAGCATTGCCCAGGCCTGCCCCATCCTTGCTGCGGCCCTGTGCTTGAGCATCGTGCTGCGGCCACTCTGTCAGTCCACCTCATTGAGGGTCTTTCTCTCCTTGGCTGACCCTCCACACGTCCATGCAGGATTTCCTTCTCCAGAGCCTGGCCCCTGCTCCTAACATGCCCAAAGCTTGAGAGATGCCGTCTCACCATCCAAGCTTCTAAATAAGGAGCACTCAGGGGGGACTTCCTCCAAGGCAGGCTTGTTCATGCTTTGGGCAGTAATTGGTGTATCCAGTATTCTTCAGCAATGCCATAATTCCGTGCGGACAGGTTTACAAAGGTGTTAGAGCCCAGGGGTTGGGCATTAAAGAAAGAAAAAAAGAGGAGGAGACTATCATAATTTAAAGGCATCACTTCTTCTTTGGTCTAATTAATGGTTAAGTCTTCACATGTAGATGAGGCAGTTGAAGATGTCACGGTTTTGACCAAGTGCACTGTAGTCCTCAGGATGACCGACTTGCCTTTTAACACTTTAAAAATCTCCTTTACAGCAGACTTGCTCAATAATAGGTCATTTCACTTCTCGACTGCTGCATCCATGAATTTTGATTTGGGGTCCAAGTAAAACGAAACCCTTGGCAACTTCAATCTTGTCCCTATTGATGGTGAAGATAATTATTAGTCCGGCTGCGGTACCCTTCGGTGGTTTTCTGCTGAGGTGTGATCCATGCTGAGGGCTGAGCTCAACAGTTTAACGTCTCACATTATTTGCTCAGCATACAGACTAAATCTGGGAAAAGGATACAAGCGTCACATATCTTTCCTGATTGAAACCTAGGCAGTGTTTGTGTTTGATGAACTGATTCTTTGTCTGCCTAGAAGGTTCACATGGACACAGTTGAGTGTTCTGAAGTTCATGGTCTCCCTCATGTCATCCATGATGTGTTACGATCTGCACTGTTGAAGGGAATTTCTGAAAAGTGAGTAACACGAAGGTAGACTTACCTCTGGTTACTCTGTTCAGCACAGATCCATTTGACTTCAGCGTTGATATCCCTCATTTTACATTCTCTTCTAAATCTGGCTCGGATTTGTCCCTGTGCTGATGCAATTGTTTGTAAATTATCTTTATATAAGCTGTACTTGCCTGTGATATTAATGTTATTTTTTATTATTTTCTGCATCCTGTTATGTAACTTGTCTTTGAAATGGATTAGGGTTAAGGTTCTGGGTGGGTTCAGATGCTCAGCCTTTTGGCTAATCATCAGGTGTTCAACCCGTTCTGCTCCCCACCCCCTTGGATTTTCTTGCTAAAACATTTGTTGTTATTTTTGTACTGTAAAGTCAGAATCAGACTCATACCTGACCCTCTGGTGGGTTTTCTAAGGTATTAAGTTGATAGGAGAAGACTGTTCATCTTTCTTCCACAAAGCAGCTGGTGGATTCGAACCATATGCCTTTGAGATAGCAATGCAATTCCTTACCACTACGCCATCAGAGCTGCTTGCTAAAACATAGGTGCTTAGAATTGAAATGGTATCTGTCTTGATTCTTCTTATCATATGTAAAATGGATCAGCTGTAGGTCAAGTGATGTCCCCAGCTGGTGCAAAAGATTAGAAATTCCGGTCCACCCTACGGCACCTCAGAAGAGATTGTGGAAGTCTCCTTGTGAAGACTAGACTCAGAAGACCCTGTGAAGTACAGATCTACCGCTCTGATTGACTCGGGGTTGTCAACTCAACAGCATCTGGAGATGCATATATTGGAATATTGGCAGGGGGAAGCCACCAGCTGCTCTGCGGGAGAAAAGTGTAGCCATTTACCTCCATAAAGGTTTCACCTTGGAAACCCTGCCCTGCCATGCAACGTCTCTATGAGTTGGAATCACCTCTGTGGAAGTGGGAGACAGATACATATGTACACTCACATATGCTCCTATGTGAGCTTGGACCACGCATACCTTTTGACAACCTATTTTCCCCACTGCACATAAAGTGTGAACATCTTTCTAGGTCAGTGCCTTTTACATTTTAAGAGAAACAGGGATGGCACCTCCACCAGAATGCAAACAGTAACCGCATCAAATGGCAAATCCCTCTTGCCTTGCTGGATGCATCTGCATTCATGACGTTAAAGGTGTGCGGGACCGACTGCGGGGAGATGCTTCATTGCCCCAGCTTGACGTGATAGCTGGTGATTGGATTAATAACAGGCCCTGTGTCCCTTTAACTTCAGGAACCCCTCCGGAGCACAAAGTGAGGAAGTCAAAGCATTCTCTCCCCACCTCCTCTTTATTTTATTTTTTTTAAATTATTTCCTTTAGCTTGGAGGGATAATTAGAAGCTTTTTCTCTTGACTTTTTTTTTATCTTTGTTTTCCTCTTTATCTTTCCTCCAAAGCGCATCCCTGAGCAGTTTCTGAAACCCAAGGGGAAAGTTTTGTCCTTATTATGCCATCTGCCCTCTGTGGCACAGCACCAGTGGGAGACTGCTCCCCAGTTTGCCCCTTCCTGGGAGGGGAAAGGAGACCATATCCAGGTAGAAAACCAAAATCAATAACAAAGTCTTCACTCCCTTCTGGGCTGTTCCGTTCTTGCCCTGCTTCATTGCCCTGAATTATGAGTTCTTTGAAGATATTATTTGATTCTCCCCCCAATCCCGTACCTGCAGACCCCAGAGGAGTCTGGTGACTCAGGACATAAAGTATCAAATTGCTAATTCAGAGGTTGACAGTTCAAATCCACGAGCTGCTCCTCAGGAGAAAGATGGCAGGAAATATTTACAACCTCACAAACCCAGTACAGTGTTGGCATGAGTCAGAACCAACTCAAGAGCAGAGCTTTGTTTTGTTTTGTTTGGGTTTGAGGAGGGGTGTAGACAGAGCCATGGATAAGACAAGAATGTCCCAATAAACAAATGATTCAGTGATTTGCTGCTCTGATCTCTCACACACAATGCAAAGAAACATGTGTCAGAAGCCTGCATGTACTCCACCACCCTTTCTCCAGAAAGAAAAACCAATAACGATTCTTAAAAAGAAATTATAACAGAAAGGAGACCAGACACAACATTACACAACCCAGAGGGCCATGCGTGATTGATTGTGGCAGGGAAGGGGCTTTTCAGGGTGAGGAAGGACTTTCTAGAGCTCCTCAAATCTCAGCATTATTGGTAAGCATTCCCCGGGGATCCATTGAGAGCCCACATTCATTTATTCCACCTTCAAAACATATAACATTGTTGATGCCTCAGAACAGCAATTGTGGGGTTGATGTGGTCAGCTGGGCCGTGCAAACCCTGGGTGCACCTGCTCTAGGAAATTCTTCAGCCTTCCATTCACCACCTTGAGTCTCAGGCCCATCGCCACATCTCCCCACACTTAATGGATTGTCTCCAAATGAAAAGAAGCAAAGCGATGTGGGGAGTCAGAGACCGTTCCTTTCCCCGTGGAGCCTGGATCCCAGCAGAAAACAGAATTACATTCATCTGGTTCAACGGAGAAGTGTTTCTTAAAATGTTCCAGTGGTGTGAGCAGGAAATTGGGAGCCCTCACCCAGGGAACTGTTAAAAGCAAGAAGTTATCAGTGCCCGTGACCTCCTCAGGATGCAGAGATGATTCCAGAACCCAGTGAGAACTGGAGCAATAAAGGGGGGCCATTTAAAGGAGGTGTGGGCGTGGCAGACTCCAACCACTGTGAGAATCATGATGGAGAAGCAGACAGAGAATAGAGTGTGTATGAATGCCCCAGCTCCTCTCTCTCTCTCCCCCCCCTTCTAGTCTCCTATGGGCACCTTCCTTGGTCAAACTCAACTGGAAGCCAGTGGCAAATGAGTCTATGTCTTGTGGTCTTCTGATTTAGCCTAGTGGGACTCAGAAGAGGACAGAAGTGAGTAAAGGCTGAATCTTCAGATGGGATCGGAGGGTGGGGGGGAACACCAAAAACCACAACCCAACGGCTGTATCTGAGTTTCCACTCTTGCTGTTGAAGAGAAATAGATAGCACTGTATTGATCCAGATGGCAGTGAACAGGGTAGCACATCCTGCTTACCTGGTGAGGAGCCCGAGGAGATGGCAGCAAAACTTGGGTTACCTTCTCGTGTAGGATCCTGAGGCTTCCACTCTTGGTTGGAAAGTGCTTTCTTCTATTTGACGTATGTGAGGCATTTGACTTTGATTGTGAGAAGTGGCTATAAAGAGAACAACAGACACTAGGACTTGGGTGTGTGTTGTGTCACATGAAGACTTTTAACGCGTTGTAAGAAATACATTCTGGTCATAGCCAACTTCCAAGGTGGTGCCCAGCGATCACCAACATTCCTGTATTCACATCATGTGTAGTACGTCCCCTCACTTTGCTCTAGGGTCAGGCTGTGTGACTAATAGCAAAGATCAGAAGTGATGACAGACAATTCTACGATGGTGTTATAAAGGACATTGCCCCCTCTCTCCTCTCCTTTTGGTCAGATGGCTCCCTCTGGGGAAGCCAGGTTGGGAGTGACACTATGGAATAGCCCACATGGTCAGGCCTGAGGTCCCCTGCCGTAGCCAGTGACCTTGGAAACAGATTGTTCCCTAGTCGAGCCCTCAGATGAGGCTGCTGTGATGGTTTGTGGATTACGTATAGGGCTGCTAAACAGGAAGTCAGCTGTTTTGAAACCTCTTGCAAACCATGTTGTCTCCGCAGCTCCTGACACCAGCTTAGGGCAGTTCTTGAAACAGTGCTTCACAAACATAGCAGGTTAATAAGGGAAAGAGGCTTCAAAACTCTTCTTCCAGCGAAGGAGACATTTCCCGTGAATGTCTGGACGCGGGCTCACCGGGACGGCCTGGTTGACCTCATCTCTGTTCCTTCAGTTGCCTCCACAACAGTGATGTCGTCTGGCAGGGGTCAGAAAGCACAGTTTCCCCACACAACCGGGGCTCCTGCCAACCCTGGCAGCCAGGAGCTTTGAAACAGCTCCCTTCCGACCGTGGCAAATCGGCTGTCTCCACTCGCACCTCCTTGGCAGAGAGGGGAGCCCCTGATTTCTGGGTGTGTCCCATCCCTCCTGTGTGCGAGCCAGAGTTTGCTCATGCCTTTCCATTCCCTGATGGCATGGAGATGAGCGTGTGACTGAGTCACGGGGAGCCAGGCAGTGGGGGTGTGACTGAGGTGTTGACTCTGGGACTGGGGGCTTCACATGGTACTGGGGGGGCCTCCGAAAATACCAGGCTCTGCCACGATTCACACTCAAACTTCAGAGCCAAACCTTTTGCTGTCCTGCCGAGCAACCCTCTGTCAGGTTTCTGAAGCTGTAAATCTTCATTGGAGGAGACTGCCTATCTTTCTTGCAAGGAACAACTCGTGGATTTGAACCCCTAACCTTTGTGTTAGCAACCCAACATGCAGTGCACTATACCACCAGGACTCCAGTCGCACTTGTCGCCATTGAGTCAGTTCTGGCAAACAGGGACCCGACGGGGCTATAAATCTTCCCTGGAGGAGTCTGTCTAGCTTTCTCCTGGGGATTTGAACCCCCAGAGCCACACAGCCTTTTGATTAGCAGCATAATCTGCTACATAATGCACTGCCAGAGCACGTTATATTTACAGGATTGTTGTTGTTATATGCTGCTAGGTCAGAACAGACCCATACCTGACCCTCCAGCTGATATGCAGGGGCTGAATGTCTCACAGGAAGAGATAGTCCAAATTTCATCCACGGAGCAGCTGATGGGTTCAAACTGCCTGCCCTTTGGTTGACAGTACAACTCCTTACCCACTAAGCCACCAGCCCTCCCTAGGAGACCCAGGCAACCCACTATCTCCTCCTAACATTGCAAACTATCCAGGTTTTCAGTCAGGAAGAACACATCTCCTCTCAGAAATGTGCTGGAGGCTTTCATGGCTTCAATCTCCAGTGGCATTCATAGCAGTCTGCCCACTTTTAGGGGGAGAAGTTTCTCCATCTCAGGGTTTACCCCTTCCCCCTGGAAACAACTAAAAGGGATGGATTGCTATGCTAACATGAAGCTGTGGTTCTGTGTCAGCTACTCTGTCAGCTTACAAAAGCCTGGCTTGGAAAGACAGAGTACAGTTGCCACGTGGAAGGAAGCCAGTTGTTGTGGTTGTTAGGTGCCATAGAATCGAGTATGACTCACAGCGACCCTGTGAGCAACAGACCTGACCTCTGTCCTGTCCTGTGCCGTCCTCATCATCTCTGACTGCAAGTCGCTGTGTCAGTGCATCTCGTTGATGGTCTTTTGCTGACCCTCCAGTCTGACTCAGCGACCCCATCCATATAAAACAGACCCACCAGTATATAATAGAATGAAACATTGCCCAATCCTACACCCTCCACACAATTTCTGTTGTGTTTGAGTGCATCATCAGAACCACTGTATCAATCCATCTCATGGACTCTTCCCCTTTTTTTCACTGAGCCCGTACTTACACAATTACCTGGTAACAAGTCCAGAGCCCATCCCATGATGCTGCCTCATCCTTGCATCTAAAGAGCCGTCTGGCTGCACCTCTTCTAAGTCCAATTTGGGCTTATTGTCCGGGGCATGCTTGATATTCTTCACCAGGGCCCTTGTCTCCATTTATCCCACTGACGAAGCTTCCTCTTTTCCTTGGACCCTTTAATTAGCCAAGCATAATATCCTCCAGGATCTGGCTCTTTGATGATATGTCCAAAGTAGGGGAGGCAGAGCCTCACCAGTCCCGATTCTAAGGAGCTTTCTATTGTTGTTGTTATGCACCATCCAGTTGCCTTTGACTCATAGTGAACCCATGCACAGCAACTCTGCATCTGACGTATCCTGAGCCAGTATCACAGTCTCCAACACACCTACCCCCATTTCCCCAGTTATTGTCAGTCCATCTCATCAGAGGTCTTCCTTTCCTACTCTGCCCCTCCATTATTCCAAGCATGAAGTCCTTCTCCAAGTACTGGTCCCTCTTGGCCATGTGCCTAAAGTATGTGAGACAGAGCTTCAAAATCCATGCTTTCAAGGAGCAGCCTGGTTTCACCCTCTCTAGGACAGACCTGTTCTCTTGGCAGTCCATGTATGATCATCATTCTTCTTCAGGACCACAACTCACAGGCATCTCTTCTTCTTCTGTCATCCTTAGTCATTGTCTAATGCATAACATGTAATTGACACTGTTGCTCCTCAGTGCTCTGGAGAGGGCCCTGACAGCAAACTTCCCGAATACAATTCGTCTTTTGATTTCCTGACTGCTGGTGTCAAGGGTGTTGATTATGGAGTTGAGAAGCTGAAATTGTTAACAATCTCCATTTCTTCTCCATCCATCATGGTGCTGCCAATTGGCCCAGTGATGAGAATATTTGTCTTCTTGATGTTGCGCTTCAATCTGTATTGACAGTCCTTGACCTTCAGCTGCAAACACTTCAGGCCCTTTTCAGTTTCGGCAAGCAGGGTTGTATCATCTACATAACTCAGGTTGTTGAAGAGTCTTCTTCCAATCCTGACACCACATTTCTCCTCATCAAGTCCAGCCTCCTGAATGATCTGTTCTGCAGATATGGAAATAAGACGCATCCCTCATCTACACCTTTCCTGATCCTGAATCATGCAGTGTTTCTTTGCTCTGTTCTAGTCGCACTTAATTCCGAAACCAAATAAGTGTCTTTGAAGGATACTGAATACACAGTCATGGAAGCAGGTAGAGCCCTGTATTTTCACATCCATCTTTCAGAAGGTAAAAATAATTAATCCCACTGCCATCATGTAAATTCCGATCTGTGGTGACACTATATGTTACAGATTATAACTGTGCTCTGTAGGATTTTCTGGGACACAGTCTTTTCTAGAAGCATGTCACCAGGCCTTTCTTGCACAGTACCCACAGATGGATTTGAACCTCCAACTTCTATGTGAGCAGTCAGCTGTAAACCTTTATGTTACCAATAGAGTGTTAAATGCAGGGATGTTTGGAGTAGCACTGCTTCTAATTGTGAAAAAAATAGGAAGCTACATACATCTTCATCAATAAGGGACTAATTAAATCAACTAAAGTACTTCCAGAGAAGGAATGCTCTATACCCATTAGCAAAAAAAAGCTGCATTTATACATACAGAGAAACACAGCACGCGGGGAGCTGTGCCCGATATCTAGCAAGTGAGCCGTGTCACAGAACAAGAATTCCATGGTCCCGATTCTGTTTCGCATTATTGTCTGGGTGTGTAAGTTCATACACATCTTTAAATAAAGTAATTCGATGTCTGGAAAGCTACGTACCAAGCTGTTTACAGTAACTGGGGGTGGTCTGGATTTGGGGGCCAGGATCAGAAGAAAGAGAGCTTTCACTTTTCAAAAAAGTCCCTAAAGCTGTACAGCACTGGGGTTTATGGCAGTAAACATATTTGTGGGTGACTTGCAATGTTTAAGGGGTTCTGGTCACATGGTGGGAAAGAAGATGGGTTGCCAACTCAAAGGCAGACAGTTTTAATCCACCAGCTGCTCTTCCAGAGAGGTGGGCAGTCTCTTTCCATGTTATTTACATCCTCTGAAAATGTGCTGAAGGGTCAGCTATGACTTGGTTCCCGCTCCACAACAGAGGGCTGGTGTTTTGTAATGTTTGGAACAGCTGGCAGACTCTGCAGTAAAAGCCTGGGCACCTGAGTTCCTCTGCTTTTTTCTGTGGAAAAACCTAGATGTTTTTAATGGTTTTTGGAGCCAAAGACTCAGGCATGAGAGAGAAAAAGAGAGCAAAGGAAGAAGAATGTAGCAGGGAGAAAAGAAGAAAGTAAGACAGTGAAAAGAGGAAAGGTTTTCAAGGAGCCATGAGGGTAATTCTGGAACTCCAGAGTCACCTGGAAAATTAAAATAGAACAAAGAAAACCGAAGGGGATGGGAGGGGGGGGGGAAATAAAGCGGGACAAAGAAGAAGCGATGCTTTTGGCTTATTATAGTGTGGTGAAGAATTTTGACTGTATCATGGACTGCCAGAGGACAAACAGATGTGCCTTGGAAGTGAAGCCACAGTGCTCCTTTGATGATGAGGATTCTAGGAAAGGCAAGAGCCCAGAGAATGACATTTTGCTTGGAAAGGTAGAAAGTCCGTGAAATAAAGATCACCAATGAGCTAGAATGCCACAGTGACCATGACAGTGGACTTGAGCACACCGAGCCTGTGCCGCTGGTTCGGGACCCAGTGACACTTTGTTCTGTTGTATAAGGAGCATTAATTATGAGTCAGAAGCAGCCCAATGGCACCTAACAGCATAAAGGGTGCCGACCCAGGAGAAAGGGAATGGATCGGGCAGAGGGGAAAGCAGGAAATAAATTTTAGCGCATCTATAAGGGTGATTGTGGTAAGAAAGCCTGAATATTGGGGGTCAGGCTCAGCCTCTGACCACTCTGTCTGCCACCCCTTACGTGGTCGTTCCAGTGGAACACTGTCTGCTAAAAAGAAGAGCGAGGGGGAGAGGGTCTTGGGGGCCCTTTCAATTCCGGCATTGCTCAGCTCTGCAACTGTAAAGCTACATACTCAGCTGAGGTCCCCCACCTGATGAGCTGTAGCCCAACCTCCTCAGTAGGCCCCTGGTTGAGAAAAAAAAAAACACAAACAAACCACTATCCAAGATCAAGTTCTTCCTTCTACCTGAGCAGCCCTTTCAGCAGCCTGGGATCCGGATTAAGAGTGTGAGTAATGCCCTGAAGCCCTGCGTTCTATTACACTTCCCTGATTTATAGGGAGGATTTCTCACACCTCCGGGGAGAGAGGCGCTGCCTTCTGCGTGGTTTCCTAGGCGGAGCCCACAGCCCTCAGCCTGTTTATGCCCTGTCGCTACAACAGAGCCCATCTCCAGGCGCCTGTTGTGTGCTTCCGTGGAACAAGGTGGCATCATCAAGCCCCGGTCCCCTCCACCTACTTGGATTTCTGCATGTGGAGGGTCTCCAGATTCTGATGATGCATGTTTCTTAGCTAGGAAGGCTTCTCCTGACCCTCAAATGCCGCAGGTTTGCCTGAAGATGGGGGCCAGCAGGGTTTCACATGCAGAGCCTGGAGAAGGTGTGGGCATGGGCTGCCTGGAGGATGGAACTAGGCCAGCAGTAAGAGAACTCGAGTGTGAAGAGTTGAGGTGAGGACATTGGTTCCAGCTTGAGTTGGCAGCCTTTTGGGACCAGGGAGGGAGCTGGGGGGAGTGATCTAAGGCCCAAAATGCAAAAGGCAGGATGTAGAATTGAGACCACTAAAAAGAGCTACCCTTTTTCTTGTGGCTTCCTTTTCTAGGTAGAGTCAAGTTTGCATCCAGGAAGCCCATGATAGTGAGTTATGTGTTGGGCTGCTTATGGCAGTTCAGATCCACCAGCCATTCCCCAGGAGAAAGACGTTAACCGTCTCTTCCTGTAAAGATTGACTGGCTCTGGAACAAGGGGCTCAGCAACCTCATTGATTTTTTTTTAATTAATTTAGTTTGAGCAACCTGATTTTTTGACCATGGTCTTGGTTGGAATTCGGTTCACTTTGAAAGAAGCTGGTGGACCCACATTGAGGTTGGGGAACTCCATGCTCAGGCAAATCCTCACACAGCGCAGATGGTCAACCTGTGTACATTTGGCAGAAGCCCCAAAAACACCCTAAGCTCATCTCCCGTGTCCCACCCTGCCACCCTTATGCATTTTTTTGAATTTTCACCTGCATATTTTTTTGTCTCTTATAGTGCTTTCCTACTCCCATTAGTAGTTACCCCCTTACCTTCTTCTCCTGATTCTTTCTCTTTCTTGTTCTGACTCCCGCTCTCAATCTCTCTCTCTCTCTCCTTCTACTCCTCCTCTCTCTCTCTCTCACCCTCTCTCTCCCTCTCTCTCTCTTTCTCACCCCCCTCCTTCTACTCCTCCTCCTCTCTATCTCTCACCCTCTCTCTCCCTCTCTCTCTCTCTTTTTCACCCCCCCTCTCTCCCTCTGTCTGTCTCCCTTCCCACTTGCTCTTTCCTTCCTTTAACCTCCCCTTAGGTGGTCTCCCCTCTCATTTGTCTCTTCTTCCTGCTCTCATTCCTCTCTCTTTGTCACTCTCTTGCCCTCTTCTCTGTTGCTCTTCTCATAGACCAAGTAAAAACAAAATTAGTTGCTGTCAGATTGCTTCCAAATCACGGTGACCCAGTGAGTGTCAGAGGATACCTGTGTTCTGTGGAGCTTCTGATTCACTGGATATAGATAACCAGGCCTTTCTTCTGAGGCACCTTGGGGTCGACTCAAACCAGCAACCTTTTGGCTAGCAGTGAAATGAGCAAGATGACTTTTGACATCATGTAGGAATTCCATTCTTAAACCTGTGGATCTCAAAACATGGTCTCCAGACCAACAGCATCTACATTTCCTGGGAGTTCATCAGAAACACTGTCTCAGGGGCCAGGTCCAGACAAGCTGCTGCAGGTGCTCTGGGGGGGCAAGGGGTGTGGTGGGCTCGGCAGTCCATGTTCTAATGAGTCCTTCTTCCAGGTGTTCCTGATGCACGCTCAAGTTGGAGAATCACAGTCTTAGAGGGAAAACGGCCATAAAAAAAATAGCATCTTTGAGTGCTGATCCAGTAATCCCTCATTTCTAAACATGTAAAACCTTCCTCTGCCCATTAGCTAATTAAGACGCTGGACCACCAGCCTGGCTGAGGTGATTTCAGGAACAGCGCAGGCAATTACACTCAAGTTCTCTGATTACTATCACCCCACTAAACCCCTTCGGCCAATCTGTATCTTTCCTGCCCTGCATTCTGCCTCTCTCTCCCCTCCACCCTCTGCACCAGTGGTTTTAAGAAGCACAAAGCTGAGCGATGTTTTGACCCTTCTGGTCAGCAGCTTAACTCCTCTTGAGCATTTGCCCAAGTACGTTTCGTCAGCAGTGATGAGGAGATAGATAGGAAATGGACGTGAGTATGTGTGAAGAAACCAGGTACACGGATTACTTTATTTCAAGGTTTTGCAGACCATCCATAAGTGTATGGTGAAGAGTGTAGGGAGCTCTGACGGCCTAGTGGTAAGGAGCTGCATTGCCATACCAAAGGTGCACGGTTTGAATCCACCAGCTGCTCCTCAGGCGAAGGATGGGCAATCTCCTCTCATGCGATTAAAACCTGCTGGAGGGTCAACTATGAGTCGGTTCTAACTCTGCGGAAGACAACAAGTGTATGGTAAAGTGGAGGGCCAGTGAAAAAGAAGACCCTCAACAGGATAGGTTGTTACAGTGGCTCCAATAGGGGTCTCAAACCCAGCAGACTGTTGAAGATGGTGTGGGATCGGATGAAGCTTCATTCTGTTGTGTGTGTGGTTGCTTTGAGTCACAGCTCAGTCAGTGACTCTGGACAACAACATTTATATGGCAAGGAGGCCGTGGTGGCCCACTGGTACCTTCTTTGCCTTCCATGTGGGAAACCTGGGTTCAGTTCCTGGCAGTGCTGCAAATAGTGTGCTTGGTCCTAACCTGAAGGCTGGAACTTGACATCCACTAGAGACAACTCAGAAGAAAGTCCTAACAATATACTTATAAAAAATCAGCCATTAAAAAGGAAGGCCAGGCTTACTGGTTCAGGAGAGACTGGTGGAGCCCATGGCCCTTAAACACCCTTCAAACCTGTAATGAACAGAAGTCCCCCCATGGCTCAACTTTCAACCAGTTGACAAGCCTATAAGCTGATCAGTAATAACACCAAGGGTCCACCCACTAACCATGTAAGACTAACTAACCAGTGAAGACCACACAAGCGGCATTTACCTGGGCATAAAGCCCAGAAGACAGGAAATAAGAAGATAAAAGGCTGAGTGGATGTGGGAATTACACGGAGGGAGTGGGGAAAGTGTGATCATATTGTGGGTTTTGGAATTAAAGTTTTAAAACCAAAATGTGATGGTTGCATGAAAAACCAGTTTTCCTTATAAACGTTCCCTCACATCACGATGAAAAATAATCAAGCACTAACTCCTGCGGAGCGCAGTTCTACTCTTAATAATTTTAAAGTGATTGTGGTCAGAATTGACTTATATGTCAACATGCAGCATATTAAAGAAAGACAACTTTAGTTGAAAAATAGTTGGAGGAGCTGAAGCCTCGAAAAAGGAACCATTTTCCTATCCATTTTTGGTACAATAAGGGAATTTCTGGGGAAAAGAAAGAAAAATTCATAACTTGCTTTATTGCTCTTGTTTTTAGTGTGTGCCTTTGAGTTAGAACTGACCCATAGCTGACCCTCCAGCAGGTTTTCAGAGGCAGTAAATGGCATGGGAGGAGATTGCCCATCTTTCTTCCTTGGAGCAGTTGGTGGATTCAAACCACATACCTTGGGATTGGAAGTACAACTCCTTACCCTTAAGCCATCACACTTGCTTTATGGGCCTCTTCTGAAAAGCCAGTGAGAAACTTCCCATAACTTTCTCTGCTCCAAAATGTTATTCCCTGGGAATTTATGAGAAGTCACAGCATGGTGATGGCATTCAAGTATTTCATCAAATGATTCGTCAGATCTCACACTACATTTATTTCCATGAATTGAGATTGCTAGAAATTGTGTTTAAAATTCCTTTACTTTAAAAAAAATAATTCCTTTAGTATGCATTCCTAAATCTTCTAGAAGAGACCTCTAAGGAGTTATTATTACCTCTGCCTTGGTAATGAATTCATGCTTCTTTGGTTTTCTCGCCTCCAAAGACCTTGACAACCAGCATGTAGACTTTCCTTGTTGTTGCATGCCCTTGACTCTTGTGTCAACTCAGAGAAACTCATTGACCCTGTAAACATAAAATACTGCTCTGTCCTGAGTCATCCTCATGGTCATGGTCATGTTTGAGTCCATAGTTGCAGCCACTAATGCCAATCCATCTAATTGAGGCTCTTATATTTTTTATCTGGCCCTCTTGACAAGTGTGATGTCTTCCTCCAGGAACTAGCCCCTCCTGATAAAACGGCCAAAGGAAATGAGACAGAGTCCCAACCCTCCTCTCTCTTCTCAGGAGCATTCTGGCTTCACTTCTTGCAAGTCAGAGACTTAGTATATGTTATTTTTGTTCCTGCAGGAATAAGTTAGTGGTTCACAATCGTGTGACAAGACCAGATGACAGAAATAAGAAGACGTGCACCATCTTGCTTCACTCCAAGTAGTATTTTTGGTAGTAATTACAGCAGAAGCAGCACTCCTTAAATCTCTGTACATATTTCCCGTGACATTCAGATCTGTTGAGCTGTGTTGCTAGGGAATTTAGGAAAGGATACAGGAGCTGGGCAAGAGGTATGTTTCCACAAGGGCTAAAGAAAGACCTTAACATTGGTATAGGGTGTGGTGGAAGGGAGAGGTCTCTAAGAGTGTGCAGTGGGAGACAGTTTTCCATAGTTGTTCAGGTCTGACGTTCAAACTCAGGGTGTTATTAAGGGTCATGTTCTCCCTGAAGGCTCATGTGAAGAATTCTTGCTCTCCTTTCCCATTTTTTTGTGGCTGCCAGCAGTCTTTGCCTCCCTCCCCACATGGCATCTGTGTCTGTGTGAATTCACATAGCCTTCTCATAAGGACACAAAATGTGGAGCTCACTTTAATCCAGTATGACCTCATTTTCACTTTATTGTGTCTCCAAAGACCCAGCTTCCAAATGAAATCCCATGAGAAATGGCAGCAGAAGGGACAGTGGAGGAGAGATAAATTATCCTTAATGATGTCCTGTAAAAGACTTAGATAAAGAATGGGATTCCTTTGCAGTTCATTGATTGACTGGCTGAATGCTACTTCTTAAATGCTGTACCAATCAGAGTTGAGTGTCTCACAGAGAGTGGGGCTATTTTTATCAACAGATGTTTTTACTACATTTCTGTAAACTGAGTTCCTGACTTGACAGCTGGTTCGATCAGATTGGCTGAACCAGATTTAGAAATAGGCAGTTCTTGTTGTTGCTGTGTGTTTTCAAGTTGGAACCAACCCACCGCTGACTCTCCAGCCAGTTTTCAGAGGCGTTTAATAATAGCATGGGAGGAGATTGTTGATCCTTCTTCTGTAGAGCAGCTGGTGGATTCGAACCACTTGTCTTTGGGATTGCAGCGCAGCTTCTTACCAACAAGCCACCAGAAGACTGTATGCTTAGATCATGCCCCTTTTCTGACAGGCCTCACAGTTCTTCCCAGATAGTTTGAACCCTAATCTTAGAAGGCATCACATGACAGTTCTTAAGGCGGTATCCTGACCAGCAGCAACAGTGATGACGCTGGGGTTAACGTTGTCGTCAGCAACCATCCAATCAGTCCTGGCACTTGCTGACGCTGTGTACAACACCTCAAAACACCACCTGGCTTTGTGTCACCCTAACAATCACTGCTGTGTTTGCCCCACTTTACAGCCACTCTGCTGATCCATCCCTTTTGGAATCACCCTCATTTTCATGGACCCACTACTTTCCCAGTGTACATGATGTTCCTCTGATAACATATCCACCATATGTGAGACAGTCTCACCATCTTCTCACATCTTAGGAACATTCTAACTCCTTCCCTTGTTGTGTACCATGAATCAGATCCAACTGGCACAGAATAAGATTGCCCCTCCTTTGCCAGCAGAGCATCCAGTGGATTCAAACCGCGCACCTTTAGGATTACAGTGCAGCTTCTTGCCACTAAGCCACCCAAGAGCTCCCTTCTAGCTACTTCTTTGAAGATAGGTGTATTCATTCTTCTGGTAGTTGACAATTTATTACATATTCTTCATCACCTTGTTAGGAAGGCACATTCTAGAGCCCCTTCCAGACCTACTAAATCAGAAGCTCCAAGGTCAGCCCCATGGTCTATGTGTCATCAAGCCCTCTTGGTTGTTCTAATGCAAGTTCAAGTTTGAAACCATCCTCTGCACACACTAATCCCGCACTCACCCTCAGCTCCCTGACAGCCAGGCATTGTGGTGGTTAGAGTATGAGTTCCCAGTTTTGGCTTCATGCTCACCTGTAACCAGCCAGACTCCTCTTTGTGCCTTGGTTTCCATACCTGTAGAATGGGTCTAATGGTAATGGAGGTGCCTGTCAGACACCGTCACTTGCTGTGCCGCTGAGAGCTGGACAATGAGTAAGGACGACGGAAGAAGATTCGATGCTTTTGGGCTGTGGTGTTTGAAAAGACTGCTGACTATCTCAAGAACTGTCAAAAGAACAAAGAGATATTACCTTGGAGAAGGTACAGCCAGAGTGCTCCTTAAAGGCAAGGATGGCAAAGCCTTGTCTTGCATACATTGAGCATGTTGCTGGGAGAAGATACTCCTTGAAGAAAGACATCATTCTTGGAAAGGTGGAGGAGTGTGAAGGAGAGGAAGACCCTCAACCAGGTGGATTGACACGATGGCTGCAGCAGCGGGCTCGAGGGGGTCAGAGAGTATGAGATTGGCACAGGATAGGAAAAGGTTCAGGTCCATTGTCAACAGGGCTGCTGTGAACTGTACTCAACACAATAGCACTGAACAACAACACAACAATCTCCAGTTGTGATGCAGTTGGTTAAATGTGCTCCACAATGTCGGGCACACAAGAGGTGCTCTGGTAATCCTGATGACCACTAGTGCTTATAGAGGACAAGTTGAGTGGGTGAAGAGAGCAGGTTTTCTGTTTTGCTTGTACTTCAGACCGTGGCAAGCAGCAGACTAAATGCCAAGCAGGGAACTGATCGCATCAGCCACCACCAAGCTCCAGGAGGCCACTGCACCTGCCAAGGTGGAAAGTCGCTCACTTTCTCTTTTCCTTAACCGGATACTTTCTGTGTGTCAGGCGTGAGGCCAGGCCCCGTACAAACATTACCTCACCAAGTCCTCCTTGCCAGCCCAGGAGGAAAGGAATGTCCTTACGTAACAGAGCACGGGGTAGATAGATTCAGAGGCGGTTGGTGGCTCCCCTGATGACAAAGGCAGGTAAATGGCAGCGCTAGGGTTAGAAATGGGGGGTGTCTGCATTCAGAGAGGAAGATGGGGCAGTCTCTGAGATAGACTGGAATGAGGGATGTGTATGATTCTAGTTATGTAGGGGCTTCGTGTGATCTGTATTTGGTTAGGGGACTGTGGTGGTGCAGCTGTAAAGTGCTGCCAACAAAAGGCTGTCAGCTCAGACCCGCCCAGTGACCATCAAAAAGAAGACATGGCAACCTGTTCCCTTTAGGACCAGTCAAGAAAACACTATGGGTCTTTTCTGCTCTGTCACCTGGGGTCGTCATGAGTCAAAATGTGGTTGATAGCAGTTTTAATTTAAATTTTAAACAATATAAAAATGTGACATACATGCCAATTGGACATTACTTGTAATTCTAGAAAAATTAATTGCTTCCTGGAGTCTTATTTGTGACAGTCCAGCCTTGCATTCCAGTGCACACACATGCGCGCACGCGCCCACACTCCCCCTCTGTTTTTTCCTTAACAAAAAAATAAGTGAACTTGTATTTTTCATTTCATTCCTGTCCTGCCACTTTAACTTAACATATCCTGCCAACACATCCATCACTTGTCAGTTTACTGTACTGTGGCTGCTTGCATGTGATGAATTTCATGTCCTGGAAGCTGTGTCACCAGCATTTCAGATACTTGCAGGATCACCCCTAGTGGCTGGGTTTGAGTGGAGCTCCCAGACTAAGATGGACAGGAAAGGGAAAGCCTGGTGGATGACTCCTGGGAATTAAGTCAGTGAAAACTTCGTGGGTCACAATAGGACACGGTCTAAGAAAGGGTCAGTCTCTATAGGAAGACGTCATGTTTGGTGAAGTGGAGAACCAGCAGGATCATGGGACGGAGACCTGGGATGAGATAAATGACACCACAGCCACAAGTACTGACTTGGACATGATGGAAATGGGAGGCTAGTACAGCACTGAGCAGTGCTTCCTTCTGTCGTTCTGTCCCTAAAGTCACCGTGAGTTAGTATTAACTTGACAGCAGCTGCTGTATCTGGACTGGGAGTCAGGGGTGCCTGATCTGTGGTTCCCAGCATGATGTATTTTTAGAAGAACAATCAGAGGGAGAGAGGAAGCCCTCAACAAGATGGATTGACACAGTGACAGTAATAGTGGATTCAGGCATATCAGAGATGGTGTGAATGGCACAGGCTAGGGCAAGGTTAAGATTCATAAGGTCACTGTGAGTTGTATTTGACTCCATGGCACCTAACAAGCATAAAGATTCTGTGGTATTGGTGAAGAATAGTGACTGTACCATGGATTTCCAAAATAATGGCTGAATCTGTCTTTGAAGAGGTGTAGTCAGAACACTCTTCAGAAGCAAGAGTGGTAAGACTTCATGTCATGTATTTTGTTATTAGTATCATCAAGAACTGATTCCGGATAAGGGTCATCACACTTGGTAAATAGTTGTTGTTGTTCTTGTTTGTTGTTACTGTTGTGTGCCGTCAAATCAGAACATACTCCTAGCTGACCTTCCAGCAGCTTTTCAGAGGCAAAAACTCACATGAGGGGAGATTGCCCATCTTTCTCCTTTGGAGCAGCTGGTAGATTCAAACCACCTGCCTTTGGGTTGGCAGCACAACTCCTTGCATCTAGGCCACCAGAGCTCCCTTACTTGGCAAATGAGAGGGTCAGGAAAAAGGAGGGAGACTCTCAGCAAGATGGATTGATACATGGCTGCCGACAGTGGACCCGGTTGTGTTTGTGAGGATGGTGCAGGGCAGGGGAGGGGGACGGGGATCACTTTAAGTTGGGCATCAACCCAGAGGTGCCCATCAGTGGCAGTTACCCATGTCCCTCCATGGTGAAGGCCTGTGCATGCACGCAGTAGATGTCTGTGTGCTGAAAGTCACATGGCATCCATCCTCCTGGCTGTTGCCCGATTCTGGAACTGCTATTTTATACTAGTTGCCAGTCTTTCCCAGCCAAAAGTTTTGAATTTGACCCCATGCACCTTCATGTGCAAATAGGCTGTTCTCTAATTGTAATTCATAAAGTTTGCATGTAACAGAGGCCATGCCCCACAAGTGTTAACTTCATTGGATACTAACCACAAATTTTCCCCTTCCCAATCACCACCACCAAAATAGAAATTTTTTATAAAAAGGAAAAAAAGATTGCCAACGCTACAAACAGACCTTTATTTCTAGTACATGGCCCGAATGCTTGCGTTAAGTCATGTTTTCTCTGGCGAGAGCTGCCCTCATGATTTCCTCGCCCGTCTCCCCCCTGCCCCGTCAGTTTAGTCTATAAATGAAATGGAGTTACTGCTCCTATTAAAATGGAACATTGTGCCCTTGGTTTGCTCTTAACGGGTGGGAAAACCCCATTAAGTGTTTGTGAAATATGTCTTAAATACAGGAATTTTAATCTAGTGGTCTAATAAATCCCTCTCCTCTACTCAAATGAAAGTCTTAGGTTTTCCGGCATCTGTTCAGTCATTTGTTCCCCCAGAGTTACTTACGTCAGCCTGACTCTGAGGACTCTGCCTTGAGGTCTTTTTGTTTGGTGGTGGGGTTTTTTTGCCCCCCTAAAAGCACATCTTTCAAAGAAGCAGGAATTTTGACAGGTGTATTTCTTGGTCAGATACTATTTTAGAAATGTGCTTGGAATTCCTTCTCCCATAGGGTAAACCCCGTGAAATCCCTGTGACCAGCACAGGATGTGACAGCTCGTAATATTCTAAGACCTAAGACCTTATCGGACGCTAAGTCTGTTCCTTTGCGGCAGAGCTGAAAGAAAGGCGTCTAACAAAGTCTCTTTGTTTTGAGCATCTTCGATGGGAATTGATAAGTTCTCTTTCATACATTTCACAAAGAACATCACCACATTGGGCCCAAATAATTCGTCCATCTCTATTGAATTACATTTCATGCGGTTGTTAATTAAGATACCATGAGCCCGAATCCGCTAGATACCAGACAATAATAATACTGCTTGTTTCTAGAAATGATATTTTTTTAAAGACTAATGTTCGAACAGGTTCATCCTAGAGAGGGTTAAACCGGGGTGCTCCTTGGAGGCAAGGATTCTGAAGCTTCGTCTGAGACACTTTGGACATGTTGCAAGGAGGGACCAGTCCTTGGAGAGGAACCTCATGTTTGGGAGGGTAGAGGAACAGCGCAGGAGGGAAAGGCCCTCTGTGAGGTGGATTGATTCAGTGACTGGGGTAATGGGATAGGTGTGTTGGAGACAGTGAGATTAGGACAGGCTAGAGCAGGGTTTAGGGCTGTTGTACATAGGGTTTCTGAGTCGTAGGCAACTCAGTGACACAACAACAGCAACAACAACATGTTCATTCATGAGACTGGCTCAGGATAGGGAAGAGTTCAGAGCTGCTGTACATCATAGGGTCAGTACTATATGTCAGAGGCGATTCAATGGCACATAACAACAACTTACTACATTGGGGTTTTGTTGTTGTATTTTTTTTAACTTGACTCTCTTGTTTAGAGTAAAAAAGAATCTCGAGGAGGGCCTTTGTATTTAAAAGCTGGTTGTTATTATATTTTGGAGGAACATTCTTCTAAAAGAGTCTAACACTCTTCTGTCAATTTGCTGTACTCAGGTAACCTGAGGTTGCTGTGATGCTGAACCTTGTGTCATTAGGGTGTCAAAAAGCATAACAGTTAACCATTTTGGATAGTGTTGCTGGAGCTCCCAGTTTTAGACAGTCTTGGAACCAGGAGTGGCCTCCTCTTCCTAAACCACTTGCCTCTGGAAGCACTATCAACTTTGATAAATGATGAGAGTTATAGAAAGGCTTCAGGTCTTTTGTTCGAAGGGTAGCTGTGAGTTGTGCTTGACTCGACAGCAGTCAACATCAATGATGTGTTTATTAAGAAACTTAGTTTATTTGCTTTAGGCAAATCTTGTTTTCATCCTCGCACCAGCATTTGTGTCTAACATGTAGGTTTATTGGTTGCTTTGACTTTTACCCCAAACACTTTCATGTTTATTTCCTCAAATCAGAGACTTCCCTACATAACCAATATATAAACCAGAAAACTGCCTCCATTGCTATGATGTAATCCTTAGATCTCATTCACATTTCATCCGTTGCCCTAAAGATCCCACTCAGTCCACATGCTGCAATTGTTTCTGTCTCCTTCCATCTCCTCAGTCTGTAACAATTCTCCAGTTTTTCCTTGACTTTTGCACAGAGCCGGTATCACATTATCCAAACATCAAGGAAAATACAACCTTCCCTGTGTTGACTAATCTGCACGGGGTAGTTTCTTTTCTTTCTTTTTTTTTTTTTTAACCACATCAGAAATTCCAGCTTCTGGGCCTGGCAGGAGTCTTTTCCTCCCTTCGCCTCACAGCATCTTCCTACAGAAGCAAAAGCCTCTTTCCAAATTTACAATCCCTGATGTGGTTGGACTACCCGGTAGGCAAAGGAAGCTTGGACTTAATTCTTTGTACTTCCTGGTACATAGGGAACAATTTTACATGCATTTCACCATATCTGAATAGTTTCACATCCTTCCCACCACATCAGGAATAGGGTGAAACCCACATGGAATTCTTTGGTAGAGGTTAGTAAGTAAGCACAAACCAGCTCATGGCTACCTTGTCTCTTGGTCATCTGTCCATGCTGTGGCCCATGCATCTTTTTTTAAATTTTTTTAGCACACTGGGACAGAAGATTTAAAAATAAACAATTTCACTGTAACTTCCGCCAGGGATGGAAATAGTAATGACGTGCTCCAAGGACCACCTGGGATGAATGTTCCTCTAAAAGTTAACTGGAGACCCATCTCCGTGATGTGATGCATTTCCTCTTGCCCAAGTGGTCAGTCCCATCACTGCTCTTAATATTCACTTGACCAGTGAGTTAGGACCTCAGCTCATTGTTGTTGAGTCACACCTGACTTCCAGCTGAGCTTCCAGTGAGTTTTCATAGCAGATCGGTTACATGGGAGAATAGTGAACATTTCAGGACCTCAGGATCCTTATCAACCCCATAGTCTGAGACATTTCAACCCACCTGTGTCTGTTGGCACTCTAAAAGAAGGTGAAGGAAAATGTCCCTTGTAGATAGCCAGAGATCCCTCCAAAGAAACATCACTTTATAGACAGAAAATATTTGTTGATTTAACTTGACATTAAAATAGTCTTTCCTTTAAAAATAGGAGAGGAGAAGAGTGAAAACAAAACAGAGAAGAAAACCACATACTATACCGTTGAGTCAAGTATGTGCTTGTTCCATTTGTTCCTTATCCCAAGGAAGAAAAGATGCCTGGAAAATTTGAGCTGTGAAGAGCTGGGATCGTCCCAAATGCTATTATGATGATACAAGAGGAAGTGGGGAGTGAGTTCATTAATTGTGATTAAGAAAACATTTGACGCTTGCTTCAGTCTGTGATTTTAGAGATCGTCCCTCACCTCCAATCAGTATTGACCTTCCAGCAGCACTGTGTAAGCTTCCATCATTATTCAGAGGGGTTTTTAGATGTTCTCTGTTATGGGAGGAGAATAAGAAGAGTGGAGAGGCTTTCATCCTCTGATTCTTGGTGACTTTCTGAGCCATTTCTTTCTGGACGGTCATATTGTTAAACTTTGAGGATGAGCTTGACTTGGAGAAAGAGGTTGATACTTCTCTTGACTAAGCAGGGAGTTGCTAGTCGTGTGGGAGGACTTCTCTGGCTACTCAGATTCAGCAGCAGCTCTGTGGGAGAAAGATAAAGATGGGCAGTCTCCTCTTGTGTGATTGACAGCCACTGAAGACCTGCTGGGGGATCAGCCATGAGTCATTTGAGCTCAAACTCAATGAGTTGAGTTGAGCTGAGCTGAGTTGAAGCAGTAGGAATAGAATCGGTGGACCCCTTGATTATACTAATATTGGCTCATATAAGATACTAATTGAATGAATGGATTATGAAGACATGAATAATACTTTGCATGAATCTTTTCTAAATGCTCCCCAAAGACCAGTTCCAAAGAAGAATCCCAAAAGTATTTGGGACGATGGCACCATATTTATTTGGAGCAAATAATCTTGGAAGGGAAGTATCTATTGATTACTCATCGTGAGAAAGAATGCTTTCTGGTAACTAGCCAATTAGCCTCTACACCAACTCTTCATGTTCCCCCCTCACTGCTCCCCACTTGGGCATGGAGAGTGTTGACAGTCTGCCATTAAGATCAAAGTGATTTGAAGGAGAGAGGGCAAAGCGTGGGCCATTAGGTGTCTTTCTGGTGCTTCCTTCTAACCCATCTCTGCAAACTGGCTTTATAAGGCTGGCCACTATATGCTGAGACATTGCAGAATGGATTGGGGACAGGTCGAAGATCATGCATCATCAAAGACAAGATGAGGAGGAGGAGCAGTGTGGATCGCAGACACAGAAGAGAGCGTCAGCCTTGGCGACCAGGTGGCCAGCCTGGAGGACTCGGGAACTGTCCTTTTCCAACTTGCTGCTTGCTCTGCGTCCTGCATGCTCTTCCTCTTGCCACTACCCTGTCCAACCAACCTCACCTTAACCCTCTACCTCTGACCCTGATTATGATCTTTCTGCTTGAGTTGTTTACTCTTCAAAAAAACAAAACAGAAAGAGTTGCCTGAGCCTCCTGTGACTTCTGGCGGCCCCCTTTGCAGTGGGCATAGAGCTGTGTTCCGTAGACTTTGCAGTGACTGACTCCGGAAGTAGTTCATCCAGCTCATCTTCCAAAGTGTCTCTGAGTGAACTCGAACTTCCAGCCTTCTGTTTAACAGCCAAACACATTAACCATTTACATCACCCAAGGACTCTTTTTAAAAAATAAAACACCCCAGCCATTGAGTGGATTCTAACTCACAGTAACCTCACATATACAGAGTAGAACTGCTCATTGGGTTTTCATAATTGTAATAACCAATTCTTCTTTCAATACACCTTCGGGAGGATTTGAATCAGCAACCTCTGGTTGGCAGTTGAGTATGTAACCATTTGTGTCACCTCACCATTGTCATCTAGTTCATTCTGATTTATAGTGCTTTTGTCGGTCAGAGTAGGGATCCTGGGTGGCGTAATGTCTAGAGAATTGTGCTGTTCACTCAAAGGCCATGCCCCTCCAGTGGTTCAAATCCACCAGCATATCCTTGAGAGAAAGACAGGAAATCTCTCAGCCTTGGAGACCTAATGGTGTGCAAGCTAAGGCTCCAAGGGAGGCAGGGCAAAGGAGATATGCCTGTTAAGATTTCCAAAGCTGGAAATCTTTATATACACTCCCTCAGAAGTCTGTTGTAGAAGGGCTGATGGGTTGCAACCATCAACCTTCTCGTTGACAGTTTGGCACTTTAGCCAGTGTTCCACCAGAGCTCCTTGGGCTGTCCGGGACCCCTATTTCTATTCCAAGGATAAAGAGCTTGTCTTGTTCCCAGCAACATCAGGAGCTAGCCTGAGCAGCGTTCTGAGGCTGGCAAGCTAGGCTCCTTCTCTGGCTTCTGCCCACGACTTCCCCCATCACTCAGCCACCTTTGAAATTGATTATCACACAACACAGAGAATGCAGGCTTTATGTAATCAAACCTCCCTCTCACCCTGCCCGCCCTCTGAACCCAGGCCTCAAGCGTTTTAGGGAATTTGAGACTGTTGACAGGGAGTGGATTGACAGCCCTTGATGAAGGCGTCCTCCCTCTGCTGCTGGAGACATGTAGAGACATCAGCGGCAGCAGCAAGGACAGGCACAACTTTGGCTTGCCGACCCTAGATACCGCTTCTTCCAGAAAGCCTTCCCGGAGTGCTGGCAACTACCGGTTCTCAGATTTTGATGCCCATTAGAATCATCTGGAAGCTTCCAACTGTGTCCTGATGTCCGGGCCACATTCCAGCTCCATGAGGCATAGCTTGCTTCATTGCACGTCACAGATACTGTGCATTTTACACATTGAAATGTTTTGGTAACCCTGCCTCAAGTGAGTAGATTTGCATCCATATTTTTCTTTAAATTAACATATATTCGCAGCATGTCTCTTGTGCCACATTTTGGTTGTTCTCAGAACACTTCAAACATTTTTCACGTCACAGTTGCACACTTAATAGATGACCCGCTGCATTTGGGCTTATTCCAAGTGTGGTGACCCCTTGTGGGGTTTCTAAGACTATAAATCCTAAGAGGGGGAGATTGCTTCTTCCTGTGGAGCAGCTAGTGGATTTGAACTGCAGACTTTTTGGTTAGTAACTCAACAGTTGACTCATTTCACCACTAGGGCTCCTTTGATAGAACTTTTATGTGCTTTGAGAAACCTATCTATCCAGGTGACTCTGTCTGTAGAGATACTCACTGTATTGTGCTGGCCTGTGACTGAGCCTGCAGTATCTCCGAGGTCTGCCTTTGCACTAGAGTCTTCAGCATCAGCTTTTTCAAATTCCCTCAGATAGTTCCATGATGCTGCCAAGCTTGAAACTCAGCTCCGTTCAGACTCATTGTCATTGCCATCAGTTCTGACTTGTTGCTAACCCTTCAATGGGTTTCCAGAGTTGTAAATTGCAACGGAAGAGAATACCCACCTTTTTTTCTGCAGAGTGGCTTGTGGCTAAACACCACCAGAGAGTTCTGGTCCTTCCAGGTCAGGCCCTCCTCACCTTGGACCAGGCCACCAGCACTCCCTACCCTGGAACAAGGTTTGTCCAACTTTAATGCAAAAAGAATCATGCAGACAGTTAAAATCAGATTCAGGATCAGAAAACCTGGGGCATGACCTGTGAGTCTGCAGTTCTAATTTGCTCCCAGGTGATGCTGTTACTGGTCCACTGACCAGGCTTGGAGAAGCAAGCCCCTCGGGCAGTGGTTTGCGAGCCTTGCGGGGCGTTAGAATCAGTTGGAAGGCTTGTTCAATGGATCCCTGGGACTCCCTCCACAGTTTCTGCTTCACTGGGTTCAAACTTGGGAATTTGCATTTCTAACAAATTCCCAGCAGTGGTAGATCTGCCGATCAAGGATAATAAACTGTAGATGTTATTACTGTGTCTGATAGGACTTTCTCTTAGATCCTTACATGAAGGCGATTATCTCTGTTTATATCTCCATGTGTCTGTCCATGTCCTCCTCAAAGGAGCTCAACCTAATCTAGTTACTCTCTCTCGTATCACAATGTGGTCTTGGCTCTGGCCTTCTTATGGCTATCCACTATCATCTCGTTAATTTCCTGTTCTTTATTGTCCACCTTTCATGGTTAGAATGTGTGTGTCATGCAAGAAGAGACTTTCTTGGTCTTACTGCCATGTCTCCATGCATGTTGGAAGGTGAATAAGGGAGATGACAGGAATGGATGTCTTTGAGTTATAGTATTAGTAAAGAATATTGAGCTTATCGTGGACTACCAGAAGATCTATCCAATCTCTCTTGGAAGACGTGTAACCAGAGGATGGCCTCCTTAGAGGTGAGGATGGTAAGACCCCATCTCTCACACTTTGAGTATGTTATCAGGAGGGCCCAGCCCCTGGAGAAGGAAATCATGCTTGCAAAAGTTGAGGGGGAAAAAGTAAAAGACTCTCAACAGGGTGAATTGACACAGCGACTGTGACAGTGAACTTAAACACAGCAGAGATTGTGGGGGTGGTATAGGATTGGGCAGGGTTTCATTACTGTAAGAACAAGCTTGACGGCAGCTAATAACGTCCCCAGAACCACATCTAAAAAAAGCACGCAGTTGGCAGCCAAGTGCATTCACTGTTTGTACCACCCAGATGCAGAGAGAACATGGTAGTAGCTTCTCTAAGTTAATGAATGGGAACTAGTAATAACAAGGTGGTTAAGACGGGATTGTGTGCCAGCCTTAGCTTCTACAGTTACTAGCTGTAAGAATTTTGGCAAGTAATTTAACCCCTCTGAGCTTTATCCCCTGCACAAACTTTAAAATGAAAGTAATATTTATATCCCCTGAAAGGATTCTGAGTGAGGTCATACAAGCAAACACTCCTTGGCATATTGTGGACGCTCAATAAATGGGAAAACCATTACTGTCCTTATCACCTCCATCATCACCATCATCATCATCATCATCACTCTTGCTTAGTTGAGAAGATACAGTTAGAGGCAAGGAGCTGACTTAAGATGCTATCGTAATTATCCACTCAGCCCGCCCATTATGGAGTGCTTTCCAGCCGCCAGCCACTGTGCTAAGTGCTTGACGTGCAATATCTCAGGTAACATCACTCGGAATGTATGTGTGCATTAGAGAAAAAGTCAAAGCAAGCAGGATTCAAAGAATTCGCCCCTACTCCAACCAAAAACCTGCCTCTCCCACCGTGTGCCCTGTTCTGCTACTCTAACTAGCAAGGCGTTTGTTAAAACCAGAAAAGGTGGTTTGCACTGTGCCGTTTTAGTTGCTGCACCACTTTGTGTTTCATTACATCAGATTCCCAAAGTTTAGTGTCAGAAAACATCTTTCAGCAGCAGTGCTGAGGGTACATTCATCAACTTCAGCATGAGGCTTAGTGGAGGACTAACTAAAGGGATGTTTTTGTTGCACTTGAGCCCAGGAGTCACTGTTGTGCACGTGAATGGGCACACTGGGTCAACTTAATGTTCTTTTGTCAACCAGACTAGAATTTCTCTTTGCAGTGGAATTGCTTGAGGGAAGAGCTATTCTACCATATGTTAACCTCAGCAGATGATCAGACCAACATCATCCCCATGACTTCTGGGACATAACCAAGTTTCATATGTTTCTTCCAAGACCTTTGGAGAGACACACAAATGACTCCACCAGCCATCATCTAAAGAACAAATGAGTCATGCATGACCAACTGCATGGAACCGGGTGGGTCTGTGGGGCAAGCCACTTATGATCACGGAAGCTTCCTTGCTTCTGGTTTGTAGCTCCATTATTGGTATACCTTCTTTATTTTATGTTGACATGGAGTGAAAAAGCAAGTTGGTTTTCCATTTAACCATTCACACACATTTTCTTTAATGACATTAAATATAACTCCCATAATGTAACCATATACCCCATTTCTTCCTTGTCATGATTTTTGTTGCCATCAACTCTGCTGTCCTTCCAGTCTTCTAAGCTTCATGCCCAAATGTTACTCTTTTGACCTTCTAAGTTTAGTTATTCTAAGAAGTGAGTGTCTCCTTCTGTTATTAACCTTATAAACTTATCTATTGTTGAGCTAATGCTGAGCCACAAGGGGTGAATTTTATTGAAGGTTCTTAGGGGAACCAAGGGCCCTAGTCTCAAAGGTCCCACCAGTCTCTAACAGACCAATAAAGCCCCACATCTGTAATGATTTTGAGTTTTGTTCCACTTTTCCCATCCACTTGATCCAGGACTCTCCACTCTTATCCCTTTCAGAGTGGTCAGCAGTGGTGGCCAGGCCCTAGCACAGCTTTGCTGACATCCTGCTCTGTCCTCTGGTCACTTGGAGGTCATCAGTGCCTGAACTTTCCCAGGCAAATTCTTGCATTTCCTCCTAGAGCATTCCAGAAATGAGAGATGTGACTGATTTCTAAAACTTGGGTGTAGATTACAGTTTGGATAGTTTAACCTCTAACAATATTCTTATGAATGCAGCACACAGAATTTGATTAAAGGCACAAAAGTGACACATTTCTCTTGGAACGAATTTAGAACATTGGTAATGTGACAGTTGCCATCCAAAATATGCTGCTTTGTAAGAAAAAGGATCTTAGCAATCATTTGACCTAAGAATGGGTGGAGGGGAGAAAATTTCTTCTGAAAGACTGCCTTTGATCTATTGGGGATGAGTCTTTGCTACTCTGGATGGAGATGGATTTTGACATCACATCTGAGTACAACAGGGGGAAATAAGAGGATTGATTAATAGTGTCTGCTGTGAATGGGACTAAAAGTTGTTACCTATGAGCCAAATGTACTTTTCTGCATATCGTTCAATTATCTTATTTTTTAGATGGGCCAGCTGAGTCACAGAGAGTTACCTCCTCAAAATTATAAAGCATTCTAAAAGTTACATCCAGCCCAGCACCTTCTTTGCTTCACTATAAGATTCAGTTTCTGTCACCGGACAAGAATAGGGAGCTATGGTGGCCTAGTGGGAAGAAGGTGCACTGCAATCCCAAAGGCACATGGTTCAAATCCACCAGCCGCTCTAGAGGAGAGGGATGGGCAGTTTCCTCCCATGTGATTAACTGCCCCTGAAAACCCTCTGGACGGTCAGCTGTGAGTTGGTTTCGACTTGACCACACACAGCAACATGAGGAGAATACATACTTACTGAAGGTAAAGATTGCTCACATATTCTGAGTCTGTGTTTAGCTGTCAGATTCCCTGGGAGACAGGGGGACACAGGTTTGCTCTTGACCATGAATCTGATCTTGAACCCACCAGGCAAACTGTGGAGAAGTTCTGTTCTGTAACGTGTGATTCCTATATGTTAGAATCAACTCTGAGATGACTTTGGGGGTTTTGTTTTACTTTATATATGGTTTCTACCATATTGATGACTTACACAGTATGGTTTATTTAAAAGTCACTCTTTTTTAAAAAAAAATGTCTTTGCTACTTGGAGGAACTGGAGAGCATTATGCTAAGTGAACTAGTTCAGTCCCATAAGGACAAATATTGCATGAGACCGTTATTATACAACTAATATGAGGATCCGAGGAAGGGGGAGGATGGGAGCAGAGGGCTGAAGGTGGGTGGGGCTTTAATTACAGGGTCACATAATTTGATGGGGGGGGCATGTAAAGGAAATGGGAAAGATCCAGTATGAAAAACCATGTATATGAACTTTATAAATGAACCGGTATAAATAAAACCAGTATAAAAACCAGTCCTTGCTGCCTAAATAATTTTAATGGGCCATTTTGATCTTTCACAAGTCCTCAAATGGAGACATCCATGGGATTGGGGGGGGGGTTGTTGATATGAAGTTATCGAGTGGTCGGCTTTACACTCCCCTAAGTGAGATGCCACTCTGCCCTGAGCCACTTTCTTAGAAAGTATTACCTCTTATACCTGCTGACACAGGTGACAGGGTGTACCTGTCTATGGTGTGAGGAGTGGGGCGAGATGAATTCGATTTTCGTGTGATGCACGCTGGAGACCTTGATGTTTATGTGAGTCTGTCACTCTCCTCAGTGTCGTGGATTGATGCTCAATATAGTCTCTGGCTTTTGCTATGGAAGAGGCTGGAGTGGAGGGTCAGCTGCGGTTCAACCCAGACAAATGACAAGAAAACACGTCTTGACTGTCTACGGCAGGAAGTTCTCCTCTTGTTAGAAGACCTCTGTCCTCTGTCTTTAATCCCCAGCACAGTTGCTTTGCTTGCGGTATAACCAACAACAAAAACCAAAACCAATCCACTACTGTTGAGTCTGTTTCAGAGCAGCCCTATGGGACAGAGAGGCTCTGCCTCCATGGAATTTCCAATCTTTCCAGAAACAGACTGTTGTATCGTTATCCCATGGGATGACTGGTGGGATTGAACTGCTGACCTGTGGGTTAACAGCTGAGCACTGGAACCACTAACTCACCAGGGCTACACAGGGGTAGGTGGAAAAGATCTTGAATGAGATGGGCTCACACAGCGGCTGTCCCAGGGGCATGAGGGTGTGGATGTGACAGGATCAGGCATGATCTTTATAGTTGTTACTGTACCACTGAGTTGGAACCAGCTAAGAGCTGACCCTCCAGCACGTTTTCAGACTCAATAAAGTGCATGAGAAGAGATTAACCATCTTGTTCGCACGGAGCAGCTGGTGGATTCGAACTGCATGCCTTTGGGATTGCAGCACAGCTCCTTACCACTGGGCCACCCAAGCTCTGAGTTGCTGTGAATTCAGCCAGCTCAACAGAACCTACCAACAACAACAACATAGATACCAGGGTGTCAGTCTTATCAGAAATTCCCGTTCTGATTTGAGAACCATAGAGGGTAATCTAAGTTCTGTTTACAGCTTTTCCATAGTCTCACCATGATGGGGCAACTGCATTCTTATGTAGGAAAGGGAGATTACTTCCTGAGGCAAGGCTCAAACAGTGGTCATTGAAGATGCTAGAATTTGGATTTCCTGCACTGCCACCACCATCATGGCTGCCGTTCATTGGCGTGACAGGCAGCCACACCTTCCACAGCTTGTCTTCACAGTCGTTCTTGTCTGTAGCATGCAAATGTTTGTTTGCAGCCCAGAGGGTCATTTATAAAGTTTAAATAAATTAATGCTAACAGTGTAGAATCTTATTCAATAAATGCAAATTACTAGGAGTCTTCCAGTCCGAGCACCATGGGAAATGACAACTTGAGCCTTTTTCACACAGAGGGATAGTGTGAAGTGTCAGGGGCAGAATATTCTGGAACATTCTGGAGGCTCAGTTGCCAAAGTTAAATGATAGGCTTGGGCCTTGTGGACACAGTTCTCTGGAAGCAGGCTCCCAATCCCACATGGGACTGCGGACCCAGATGCAGACCAAACCTGCTGGCTCAGCTTGCTTCCATGAATCCTGCGAGAACACCCAGCCGGATCAAAGACAGCCCATCCTGGACATGGCCAGAGATTGCCCAACCGGCCAGTGAAGGGAGGGGAATTCCAATTAGCTGGTTAGCTTGGCAACACGAGAGTGGGAGGAGGTGGCTTTTATATTCTTCCCTCCACCACAGAGGGAAGGCTGATGATGTGCCAGAGCTGTGGAGAAGTACCAGGGGCACAGCAATAAAGACCCCGTCACGGAATTCAAGGAACATTATGTCCAGTGTGGGGACAAACGAAATCCACAGATAATTACAGAGGACCAGTTGTTTATTGTTCTGGTAAGACTATAATGGATTACAAACAAGAACAGTAAAAACATCAACAATAAAGTGAGATGAAATGAAGCATGGAAATAAATGAGTGCACGAAGTAGAAGAAACAAGGCAAGTGAGAGGCTGGAGGTTAAGAGGCAGCCAGAGGGTTAAATACTGGCCAGAGTGGCTGGCTTGCTTTGGGGCCGTGGGAGCTGCTGCTTCCACGCATTGTGTCCTTGAGAAAGCCAGCCACCCTTTCTGCAGCTCTGCTTTCCCATCTGCAAAATGGGAATAACACAGATGTTTGGAGATTTGGGGGAGGAATAAAGAAGACCGCTCTCTGAAATTCCTGGTAGGAACGTCTTAAAGGTTTCTGTGATGGGTTCATAGTTCAAGATCTGAAACCAGAAGGCATTGCCAAGTCATTGCTCCTCCCTAGAAGGTTTTAAACATAAAGAGCTATCTGTACAGTGGCATGACAGCCACACTGGAAACAGAGCGCTGTGCTACCAACCACTGAGCCAACTCTTAATGATTCCAAGAGCTAAGCTCTGGTAGAGCTGGACTGGAAAGCACAGCTTGGAGATAACGCCATAAATGAGACTTCCCGCTCCTCCTCCACCCTAACCAGAAGCTCCCAGGCAGGTTTTCTCTCCATTGTGAATGAGGAGAAAGGAGAGCAAAGTATTGGAATGGGAGGACACAAAAGCCCTGGAGAAGGCCATGCCACAGTGGATGACATGGTCTGTCTTCCCGGCACCATGAAAGGACAAGAGGGACCTTATCTGGTTACATAAAACCACACACTGTTAAAATACTGGTCCAGTTACAGACCTATATGGTTTTAGTTGCCTTTGAGTCAATGCCAGCTGACAACCAGGCTGCAACATTGACTGGTCCTGCGCCATGTGTAACAGAATGTGACACTGACGGTCCTGCGCCGTCTCCCTGATTGTTGATAGGTTGGAGTCCATTCTTGCAGCCATTATGACAATCATCTCATTGCCTCCACTGGATTCTTCACTGGATTCTCCCCTGGTTCTTTTGCCTTTCCCTCTTTTCTCAAGATGCCATTCCACAGTGACCAGTCCTGCCTGTTGATGTATCCAAAGTAATAGAGTCAAAGTCTTAGACAGAATTCTACTGTGATCCACAAAGTTCCTATCAGCTGATTTCCAGAAATAGATCCCTATGCCTCTCTTCATAGGCTGCCCTAACCCTCAAGCTCTGGTGGGACATTTCTCCCATAGCCATGGTCATATTTGAAACACCTGGGGCTTAACTTCTGCAGCAGAGCAACATGTAAGCCTCTACTGTATGCGGACTGATAGATGAGTAATGGTACTAGGTTTTAGGATTAGATTATTCAGAGGAGGAACTCTTGAGAGGGTTGAGGTGGTGAGTGGTTCAGAGGAATTGAGGAGAAGCAGCATGGGAAGAGGAATGGATGGACCTCTTGCCCCAAGGAGAGCCTGAGAGAGTCTCATTTCATACAGTCAGTTTGACAAGAATTTACATGGTGCTGCCTTTTAAATATGTATACCGTGGACTGCCAGAAATATTAATGGAAGCGAGGGTGGTGATGCTTCACCTCATGCACTCTGGGCATGTTGTCAGGAGAGACCAGTCTCTGGAAAAAGACATTGTGCTGGGTAAAGTCCAGGGTCAGAGAAAGAGAGGAAATGAAGTCAGTTAATGAAATGGAGTGACACAGTGGCTGCAACCTTGGACTTGAGCATGGCCGTAATTGTGAGGATGACATAGGACCAGAAAGTATCTTTCTTGTACATAAAGAACCAACTCAAAGACACTTTAAAACAGCAAACATTTTCCCCCCAATGATTCACATTTCCTTTCACTCTAGCTTCTCTCTTCTGCTCTTTCTACTCACACCCCCTACACGTTCACCACTGTAGCTGGGGACGTGATCACCTGGATGGAAAACATGGGTTTGAACATTTTTCTGAGTTGTTACCAGTAGATTCCTAAAAAGACAGCTAGTCTGCATCCTCGTTTGTTTGTTTGCCTTTTCTACTTCTTTCTCCTCCATGTGAACAAAGTGCTGAGAGCACAACAAATGCTGGCGAGGTTGTGGA
>NW_006399839.1:1055495-1073795 GCF_000299155.1 Elephantulus edwardii | reverse complement strand
GAATGAAAACCCAAAATCCCTGTAAATGTTCATTAAAACTAATCAAATTTAATAATTTAAAAAAATGCTGAGAGCTTGCCTTTGTGGATTGGATTAGACAGTTTTAACTGGGCCACATTCTAGGGAACTGGGGAAAACAAAAATCCTAACGAAAACAAAACAATAACCCACAACTCATTGCCCACTCCGAGCTGCCGCGCCAGTGGGTTTTCTGAGGCTGTAAATCACATGGAGAATTGCTCATCTCTCTTCCTTGGAACAACTGGTGGATTAGAACCCCAGAGAGCATTTGACTTAGCAGCACAGGGCCTAATAGACCATAATGTCAGAGCTCTTCTTGGGGAACAAGGAGGGATCTGCACCAAACCTGGCCTCTGGGGACTATGAGTTACAAAAGGACCCATCTTAAGTCTAGCCTTCTTGCTTCAGATTTCAAGGGAAATCTCTATCTAGCGTGAGTCACTGCTGTGGTTTGGAGTGTCTTTAACTATCTTTAAACTGAAGTCTAACGTTATTGAATGGATAATTATTGTTTGGCGCAATGACGTAAACTCTCACTCATAGTGTACAACAGATTAAAATGCTGCCAGATCCGACACCATCTTTACCATCTCTACTCTGCTCGAGCCCGTTGTTGCAATCACTATGTCAGCCCATCTCTTTGAAGGTTTTCCTCTCCTTCACCAATCCTCCACTTCTCTAAGTATGTTGTTTGTTCCCCTTCCACCTCTTGCCAGCATTCCCAGAGCATGTGAAAACAAAATCTCAGAATTTTCACTTCTATGGAATATCCTGGCTGCACATGTTCCAGGACAGATTTGTTTGTTTTTTCAACAACCCAGGGTGTATTCAATACTATTTGCCAACACTGCAGTTCCAAGGGACCAGTCCTTCAATCTTCCTTATTCATCCCCCATCTTTCACATTCATATGAAGCAGTTGGAAATAGTATGGCTTTTAAACAGTTCTTTCCTTCATGTGTTCCAGTGCAATGTCTATTATTTATCCACCCTTTTCTTAGTTTCCCCCTAACTTCAGGTCAGTCCTGTTTTATATGAGTGGCATTGTGCAGTATTTGTCCTTTTGTGACTGAGATATTTCACTCAGTATAATGTCCTTCAGGATCCCCCATGTTATGTAATATTTTATGAGTTCCTTATTTTCAGTGCTGTGTAATATTCCATTGTGTGAAAGTACCACAGCTTCTCTGTTCATTCATTCGTTGATGGACACTTGGGTTGCTGCCATCTCTTTGCTGTTGTGAACAACCCAGTTTTTTGTAAACTTTCATTAAATTCACAATAAAAGTTATTTAAAATAGTACAGCTTGATTCAGTTATACTTTAAGCTTTGAACTATCTTGCTCTTCAGCACTTGAAAGAGGTCCTACACAGCATATTTACTCAATGCAGTATGTTGTTTAATTTCTTAATTGCTGCTTCCATGGGTGGTGTCTGTGGATTCAAAGGAAATCCTTGAAAATGTCATTCCCCCCTCCCCCTATCATGATGCTCCTCTGTTAGTCCACTTGTGAAGGCTTAGGAATTTTCTTATGGTGATGTGTAATTGTTACTGAAGGCTGTGTGTTAAGATCAAGAGCCAAAATGAAAACCATGGAATTTTCAGAGATACTTAGAAGAATCAGGTATGTCTCTACAGGGCTTCTTTCTTCTCATACTCAGAAGAACCTTGGTGCTTTCCCTGCATACCGGACTCTGCACTGGACCAAACTCTAAGGGCAAGTGAAGTATGCACCCTCCCTTCTTACAATTTGAAGAATGAAGAAAATGCACCAAGCCTTGTTTCATGTGTCCAATGAGGCTTTTGACTTCAAAGAGGAAATGGCATTTGCGATGTACTTCAGAAGATGGGAGGAATTTTAAAGACAGGGAGAGAGCAATTAAGAGAAAAGAGGTAGGTGGGGAGTAGTGATCCATGGAGGACTCCTGTTGTTAAGTACTCTTAAGTCATTTCTGACTCCGGGTGGCCCTTTAAGGCAGAGTATAAATACTCCATAGTATTTCCTAGACTGTACTTCCTGAAGGAGCAGATCATAGGTGACAGCATGTGGATTCGAACTGCCAGCCTTTAGGTGGTTGTTGTTGTGTACCATAGAGTCAGAAACCAATCCATAGTTGTCGGTCCACCAGGTTTTCATAGACAGTTATTAGCACGGGAGGAGATTTCCCATTCTTCCCTGGAGCAGCTGGTGGCCTTGAACCACGTGCCTTCAGGATTACAGTACAGCTTCTTGCACCTAGGCCACCAGAGCTCCATAAAGGTAGGAGTGAGAAAGCTCTTTTCCCAACTCAGCATTTCAGCTTTGATCTTTCTTTCTTTAATGAAAGCATCACCTTGACTGTTCATGTGGATTTGATACCCAGTGCCTGTGACCTTAGTCAAGTCGCTTAACATCTCTGTAATCTGCAAACAAAACCATCTGAGCCAGACTTCTCTCTGTGCCCTCTTCTTCCTGGGCTGACAGCTAGACTACATTCCCCAGAATTCTTTGCAGTAAATTGTGGCCATGTGACAGGTTTTGGCCAATGGAGCATGAGCAGAAGTAGCTCAGGCCGCTTCAGAACAAACTTCTGTGCCTCCATCCCCATATTCGCTCTTCCCCTTTCTGTTGGATGGATTGGGGTACAGTGAGACTCCAAGGCATGTGAGAGAAGCAACATGGAAGGTGTCTAGATAGAGAAAAACTTATCAACTCAACCAGCAATGCCTCACTGTATTCTTATATGAGTACTAAACAAATGTGTATTGAGTGGAACCACTAACATGTTGAATTTTACTTGTTACAGCATCTAGCACTTCTTAAACTTGTGTAGAGGCCTTTAGTGAGGTGACTTATTTTAAAAAAATTTGCACAGGGCATGATACATTGTCACTCTCCAGCAGATGATGTATGTATGTATGTATGTATGTATGGATGGATGGATGGATGGATGGATGGATGGATGGATGGATGGATGGTTTAAAAGACATCAAATATTAAAACCAAACAATCAGAAGAGGAACAATCTCCACTGGTGACACCTCTTCTTGTATGCATGTTTTTGCACTTGGCATCAGTTCTTTGCATCTGAATTAAAACAAAAAAACCTGAAAGTCTTAAAAGTGTGGTGTCAGTGAAGGGCACTGACTATACTAAGAAGTCTTTAAAAAGAACGAACAAATCTGTCTTGGAAGAAGTGTAACCAGGGTTCTCCAATGATGGGACTTTGTCTCACATGCTTTGACCATGTTATCAGGAGGGACCAGACCTTTGAAAAGGACATCAGGCTTGGAAAGGCTTAGGGACAGAAGAGAGCAGGAAGACCCTCAAGAGATGGGTTTACACAGTGACTGGAATAAGTAAGGGGAGATTGGGAGGATGGTACATGATTGGATGGGGTTTCGTTTTGTTGTGTAGGATCACAATGTTGTTTTTATAGGCCATGAAGTCGACTGTGGTTCAAATTCTGTGAATAATAGCTCTGAAGACTCTCCTCTATCCTCAGATGACCTCATCATCTCTGACACACTTGATCCTGTTTCCGCTGTCACTATGTCAGTCTATCTTATCTAGGGCCTTCCTCTCCTGTGCTGACCCTCTGCTCTTCCAAGCATGATGTCCTTGTCCAAGGGCTGGTCCCTCCTGGCAGCAGGCCCAAAGTACATCAGACAGAGTCAACTCAATGAATACCAACAACAGCATAGCTTCTCTTCATCCGGCTTGCTTAGCTAGTGTTAATGCAAAACAAAATGTATTGCATCACTATTCCTTGGAAAGGGCTATCATGGTTGGAAAAGTTGAAGATCAACAAAAGAGAGGAAGACCTTCAACCAGATGGATTGACACGGTGAGTTCAGCAATGAACTCACCTGTGTCAGAGGTGATGAGAATAGCGCAGGGTACGACAGCGTCCAGAGATCTAGTGTTCATAGGGTCACTGTGATTGTACTTGGCTTGTCAGCACCTAACAACAGGAAGGAGACTGTAGGTCTTGATTGTCTTCAGTTAGTACTTCAAGTCCTCTTCACTCTCCACAAGCAAGGCGGTTTTATCAGTGCATCACGTGGTGTTTTGTGCATTGCCGTTTCATCTTCCTTCAGTCGTCATAGAATCCAGCTTCTCAGGTTATTTGCTCATCAAACAAGTTTCATAAGTATGTTGAAAGGCATACTCTGACCCTCTGACACACACCTTTCCTGATTATGAATTATGCACTATCCCCTTACTCTGTTCCGATGACTGCGTCCTGTTTCATGTGTGGGTTCAGCATGAGCACAGTCAAGTATTCTGGGATTGCCTATTTTCCTCAATTTAGCCATTTTCTGTAACTATCAATGCCTGTAGATGCTTTTGCTTAGTCAGTACAACACAAGCAAACATCTTTTTTGCCTTTCTGTACTTTTAACCAATATCTGTCTGACATCAGCAAGGATGTCCCTCATTCCATGGCCTGTTTGGAAGCCAACTTGGTTTCCCTGGCAATTCCCTGTTGATGTTCCATTGTCTTTAGCAATATTTTAGTTACATATGATAATAGTGATTTTTTTCAATAAATTTTTTATTTAAATTGTGATTTTAATGAAAGTTTACAGAAAAGTTAGATTTTCAGTCATTCGTTGTTGCACATTTTGCCCCCTCTCCTTTGCTTCCCCCTCCCCAGTTTACTTTTTTTAATAGTATTTTTTCATTATTGCACATGTACCTACCTCCCCATTTCCCTAGTTCTATTTGCAATGTACCTCTTATTCTGCGCTGTTGGATGTATAACACTGAATCATATATTCTTTTTAAACAGTTCTTTTCCCTCATCTGTTCCAGTGCAGTATTCATTATTCATCCCTTCTTTTTCTTGATACTGCTTGATAATTTCTACATTCTGTTAGACCACTTTTTTTTAAGTGGTAACAAATAATAGATATCTTCCAGTCAGGTGAAAGTAGCAATTTTCCAAATTTCTGGACCCAGAGAAGTGAGCCCATCCATGGTTGCTTCTGTTTGCTGGTGCCCCTCAGCTGGTATTCCATCAGTTCCTGGAGGCTGGATTTTTGCCTTCAGTGTAATTTATACGTATTTCTTTCAAATCACTGGTGCTTAGCCATATGCTACTTCCTGAAATGGTTAAGTATTGACTAATTCTTTTGGTAAAGTGCATTTCTTCCATCTCCTTTTGATATCTTCAGTGCCATTCAATATTTGACTCCTAGAATCCTTCACTATTGCAACTAGAAGCTTAACTTTGTTCTTCAGTTCTCTCTGCTTGAGAAATGCCAAAGGAAAACCAATGCCTTTTACGGTGTTTGGAGAAGTGTGTTGAATATACCATGGACTATCAAAAGAGAAATCCGTTTTTGAGGAAGTGCAGCCCGAGTGCTCCTCTGAGGCAAGGGTGGAGAGACTTGGTCTCTCATATTTTGGGCATATTATTAGGAGGGACAAGTCTTTAGGAAAGGGTACCATGCATGGAAAAATGGAGGGACGATCAGTGAAGGAGAGAAAGACTCAATGAAATGGATAAGCACAGTGATTACAATCATGTGCTTCAGCGCAGTGGAGATTGTGAGGATGGCGCAGGCTTGGGCATGGCTTTTACCTGTTGTACAACCTAACAACAGCAGTTCAGTCCACAGGAGCGTCTAACTCAATGCTGCCTCCATTCCCACGTACCAAGACTGTATCTATTGCCCACCTAGTGGGTGTGGGGCATCTCTTGGGAGTGCCATAGACAGAGGCTCCAGCATGCTCTCCCCCACTGGGGTTGTGGGATGCACCGCTTACACGCCCATCAGCCAGTGCCTCTAATTATAAAATATCAAAACAGAGAAGAGATGACAAAGGACATTCAGCTATTTGTGCTGCGTCTGCCCAGTCTCCATGCCACTAGATGGTACGCTCCAAGAAATTAGGGCTGTTTAGTGAGTTGTGCTCGCTGCTCTGACCCTGTTGATCAAGGACAAGTGCTCTGTAGAGAAAAGGCATCCTCTCCAGTGTTGCTACTGTAGACATATCTCATCCACTCCTGAAACCAACCCCCTGGGCTTCCATTGCTCCACCAGCTGTTGGCACTAGGCCCTTGAGGAAGCCAAGGGCACTTTTGCAACGAGGAGAACCAGCAAGTGCTCCTGTTCCCAAAGTACACTGCTGTATGCAGCTCTGTGCCTCACTCCCTGCTCTTTGTTTCCACTGTCCTGCAGGCTCAGAACATCATATCATCACTTGAGAAGGCTGAGGACAGCTTGTTATGAGAGAACAAGTACCTTGTGCTAAATGACCCTCCCTCACAGCAGGCATCTTGATCTGTGAGGACAGGATCTTACTCTGGGGCCTTGGCATTGAAGGGGGTGGCCTGAGGCTCTGGGTAGTTGGTTTATCTGCAGATTGCCTACTCTCACATATCAGTTCCCCCCTGACCACCACCACCACATTCACACAGAGCCTTGTCTTCCACCACCACATGCACACAGACCCTCTCTGTCACTGATCACTGAGGGAAGGGAATTTGCATCCAGGGACTAGACATTTCTGTGCTGGTGAAAGCTTTGCCACCAGGATTTCTAATATCGGTAAGATCACTCACCATGTACCAGTTCAACAGAATTTCCAGGCTAAGAAGACTAGAAAGAAAGGCCTGGCAATGTGTTTCCAAAACTGAATCAACACAAACCTGTGCATCAAAACAGAACTTTGATTCGATCGCTTGGAACGTGTTACCCAGAGGGACCAGTTGCTGGAGGAAGGAGCCATGCTTGGTGAAGTGGACGTTCAGCGTCTCTGTGAGACGAACGGGTACAAGAGCCACAGTGATGACCTTCAACATGCCAGTGATTGTGAGCATGACAGAACTAGTCAAGGTTTTGGACTCTTGCTATCAGGGGTTGATACACCAGCAACGCTCCCTTTATCTGCTTGTTACCAATTCCCTGGCAAACCCTGCTCTTTGCTAAATGCACACAAAAGGGAACCTCTCGTTGGTGGGGAAACACTGACCAGCTTTGATGGAGAGTGTGCCGCGTGACCCAGTCTTGGTCATGTACTGTCTCACCTGCCCCTCTCTCCTGAGAGTCAGACAAGGCTGTTGTTAGGTGTCATCTAATCAGTTCTGACTTGTAGGAACCCCATGTAACTGTACTAAACCCTGCCCAATCTTGAACCAGCCTCACAAGCTGTGCAGTCCTTCAACAACTGTTACAGTCTCTGTGCCAAGTCATCTCATTGAGGAACTGCCTCTTTTATTTTTCCTCTTCTTTTTTCTGGCCTTCTATTTTTTGAGCATAGTGTCTCTTTCCAGGGACTGATAGCTCCCGATAACATTATCAAATGACTTGAGACAAAATTGCCATTCACCATTCTTGCTTCTAAAGAGCACTCTAGCTAAAATTATTCCAAACCAGACTGTTCTTTTGACAGTCCATTATTTGTTCAGGAGTTATGCTGTTAACCCAAAGGATAAAGTAGTTGTGCTGTTAACGGCTGTGGTAGTTGCAGTCAACCAGGTGACTTCTTGGACAAAGATGGGCAGTCTCCTCCTCTGCAGCTTACAGCCTTCAGAAACCCACTGGAGGGTCAGCTGTGAGCCTGTTCTGACTCAGTGGCAATGAATATCACATTAATATTACTAACAGCTGATGACTTTGAGCCTTCTTTATGTGCTTGGTGACCATCTGAACATCATCTTTGGTGGTGTCTCTCCATGTCCTGTAACCATTTTGTAATTGGTTTGTGTGTCTTGTGTGTCTTTTTTTTTTTCCTTGTCGAGTTGTTGGAGCTTTCCATAAATTTTAGCAATTTTCCATCATCAGAGCAGAGATGTCACAGCCAGGTAAATTTTCCCCAGTCAGTAGAGTCTCTTTTAGAGAAAGCTCTTGATGCTCAAAAGGGTTGAATTACAGAGAGAGACACAGCAGAGGATGGGGAAGATGAAGCAAAGAAACAGCCCAGACTGCCACCTTCACCGGAACCTGGGGAGAGGCCCACAGACAAGGGCGGACTTCCCAACAAGCAATGTGCGACCACATCTAATTGTGGCTTCCCATCTGTCTGTTCTGCACACCATCACCTATAAAACCCATTTTGACAGAAACTGGGTAGGAATGGTCCTTCTCATTTTCCTAAAGAGGAAACTGAGACTAAGAAGGGTCTTGGGGGAGGGGGTCCCATGATCAGGAATTGGCAAGAGGTAGGACTTAGATCTAGCCCAGGTGCCTCATGTGCCTATTACAAGAACCGAGGTGCAGCTCAGTTTAGACATACGGGTAGGGGGTGAGGAAGGAGAAGGTGGATGGTGCATCTGCACACGTAGCTCTTTCTCGTCTCTTCACTCCTCAGGGGCGCTGACTGCCAACAGCTCAATAGTCACAGCTCTCTGGCTTTGTCAATGGAAAGCAGTGCCCCTTCTCATTAACTTAGGAGAAGAAGCCTGAAAGAGTCTTTCTGGGGCAGTGGTTAAAGCTCTTGGCTGCTAACCCAGAGGTCAGAGGTTCAAACACACCAACTACAAGGTGGCAGCCTGCTGCCATAAATTACAGCCTTGGGAACCTCATGGTTAGCTCTACTCTTTGTCCAGTAGTCAGAAGCAACTCTTGAGAGCAACTAGCCACCTCATGATGAATCACATGACTACGCCTGGACCAGTAAAGATGGCCAGGTCCTGTTTTGAGTGCAAGTTGGTGTTTTGTGTGTTCATTAAAATGATTCTTTTTTAAAATAATTTTAATGAACATTTAGAGATTTTTGGATTTCTATTCATTCATTGCTGCACTTCTCTTCCCGTCCAGCCCCCCTCCCCCCCACCCCGGCCCAGTCACTCCTCTCTTTGAAAAGTAAAAGAAACACTCAATCCCTGGTACACAATCCACCCCCACCCCCGCACCCTTCCCACTGCTCCAAGTACATTCCACTATGCAACCTTAATTGTAGTCTCTTGTGATAACCATAATACCCTATCATACATCGCTTTTAAATTATTCTCTCCCTCATCTGTTTCAGTGCAGTATACACAATTTATCCAGTTTTGCTCAGTCTTACCCCAACCCTGATATCAGTCCCATTTTACAGCAGTGGCACCATGCAATATTTGTCCTTTTGTGACTGAGATATTTCACTCAGGATAATGTCTTCCAGGCTCACCCATTTTGAATAATATTGCATGAGTTCCTTGTTTTTCAATGCAGCGTAGTATTCCATTGTGTGATATACCACAGCTTCTCTATCCATTCGTTTGTTGATAGGCACCTGGGTTGTTTCCAACTCCTTGCGATTGTGAACAAAGCTGCAATAAACGTGGGTGTGCATATATCTGCTTGGATGTCAGTTATGGTCTCTTTGGGATATATTCCCAGTAGTGGAATTGCTGGGTAAAATGGTATCTCTATTTGCAACTTTTTGAGAAAGCGCCATACTGCCTTCCACAGTGGTTGCACCATTTTACACTCCCACCAACAGTGAATAAGGGTTCCAGTTTCTCCACAACCTCGCCAGCATTTGTTGCTTGTTGTCCTGTTAAATTTTGATATTCTGACTAGGGTGGGATGATATCTCATAGTTGTTTTTAAAATTATTCTTAATTCAGCTGGTGAATTAGGAATTTTATTGTTGCTTTTTATGTTAGATCAGGTGTAAGACTGATGTGTAATACATGTGCAGACCACTATAGGAGAAGGAGATGCTGTTAGCACTTAAAACTCATTTTGGAAACTTTAAGTCCAAGTTAACTCAAATTTGTGATTTGATTAACTTACCGAAGTATTCTTGGTTGCAAACTGTTGGTAGGCATAGTATTTGAAACACCTTTGGTCCCTTCTGGGAGTAAGAGGTGGCACTCCATGGTCTTTATTAAACAACAGCTTACTGTTTCGCCTGATTGCTTAGCTTAATGCAGTGAAATAAAGCAGATGAAGATTGGGGGGAAACACTGTGGTTGTCATTGCTGTTAGGTGTCATGGAGTGACCCCTGACTCCTAGTGACACTGTGAACAGTGGGTCTGAACCTTGCCCGGTCCTGTGCCCCCTTTACGACCTCCAGTAGTGCTGAGCCCATTGTTGAAGTCACTGTGTCAGTCTGTCTTGTTGAGGATCTTCCTCGTTTTCTCTGACCCTCTTCCATTCCCAACATGATGTCTTCTTCCAAGGACTGGCCTCTTCCGACAACGCGCCCCAAGTATATGAGATAAAGAGCTTCGAAGGGGCACCTTGGCTGTTCTTCCTTCAGGACAGGCTTACATGTTCTTGGAACATTCCACATCTTCTTCAACACCACAGCTCAAAGGCATCAAATATTCTTCTGTCTTCCGTATTCACTGCCTGGCTTTCAAATGCATAGGATTACGCATAACATACTGAGTATTCCTCAAGTTGCATGTGATACATCAATACACAGAAGATTAACCTCTGTGCTCATGGAGCTTCTATTTCGGCGGTGGGGGTGGGAAGACAGAAAGTAACATAACAATGAATAATCAAGATCTTCAGGAAGAGCTGTAAAAACCCAGGCAGAACTGTGTGCTAAAGACTGGTCAAAGAAGGAGAAGGCTCCAGTAGCCAGCATGATTAGGTGGATGCCAGATGAGCTCCAATTAAGTGATTAAAAGGAAACACTCACATGCAAATTTGTACAAGCTATTTTCAAGGAGAAAGATATGAGCTTACAATTCAATCCCAAACCCACAATTCCAACTTACAGTGATTCTGTAGGACAGACTATAAACTTATAGAGTATCCAAGGCTTTATAAATCATGGAATCAGGCTGCTACATCTTTCTCCCATGGAGCATCTAATGGATTTGAACCACTGACCTTTCAGTTAGAAGCCAAGTGTTTTAACTACTGAGCCACCAGTGTTGTGTTATGTACCATTGAGTTGGAACCAACCCATAGGTGACCCTTGGATGTGTTTTCAGAGGCAGTTAATTGCACGGAAGGAGATTGACCATCCTTCTCCCATGAAGCAGCTGGTGAATTCGAAACCTTTGGGATTTCAGCACAGCTTCTTTCCACTGGGCCATCAGAGCTCTAGAAATATCTTGATGGACAGTGGGAAGTGCGGCTAGACTCGAGCCCTTGAAACAGAGAATGTAGGTAGCTAAAAGAACCTCAACCGCAAAGGTTTGGTTCCCATGCCCTCTGCTCTCTGTAACCGCTTCTTTTAGGAGAAACATCCCCATCACCAAGAACATCGCGCCATTCCTTTATCTGCGGGGGCTGGAAAATTCTCTTGGAGAGACTGGGATATCTGAAATACCACCCCGCCTACCTGGTAGGTGTCTTCGATTCCTCCAGGAATAGTAAGATTCCACAGAGGAGATGAATCATAGTTAACTGACTCTGCTAGGTCTCCTTCGATCTTGATCCAAACTCAGAACTAGGCTTTGCAAAGAGCTTTGCCGATGCTCGCCTGGGTGGGAGTGGAGAAGCCGATGAATGATGTTTCCCCCTTGTCTCTTATTTTTCACTTTCATACGCCTCTGGGCCGAGGGTTCCCAGCCAACGCCAGAGGTACCCAAATCCCACAAGAAAGGAGACGTTTGAAGTGGTCATCTGTTCAGCCAATGAGGAGGTGGTGTTGCCTGAGGACTCACCCAGGAATGTAACCTTCTGGAGTTTTTGATGGGTTGCCCAGGAGGCCTCCAGAGACACGTGAGAATCTCCAAGTGGATCTGGAAAGACATGAACTTCTGGATGGAGCTCTGAGCGCTGCTGCAGCCCCGCCGGGCGCCTTCATTTTGGGCTGCCTGGCCAGGGTCTGTGTTGGCTGAACCATACTTCTTCCATTCTGGGAAATCAAGAGTCCAGATGCTGTGGAACTGCCTTTTCAGAACCAACCCTGGAATCCCTTATTGTCCAGGAGGGTGATTTAGACACAGTTATTTGGCTGTGCAGATGGCAGATCTGAGTGCTCACGCCTTCACTAATAAGTCCCAGTAGACACTTGCTACTCTAAGTGTGGTCCACAGACCAGCAGCGTCAGCCCAGCCTTAACACCGGTTAGAAATGCAGAACCTTCCCCCCTCTACAGCCATACCACCCTGAAGGCACCTGATCTCGTCTGAAATGCAGAACCTCCGTCCCCACTCGAGGCCTCCGGAACCAGACTCTGCATTTTAGCAAGATCTCAGTCAGTTTGCATGTACTTTAGAGTCTGAAGAGAGTAGCGCTAGGCCAGCTTTGTCACATGCATAATGTGCTACCCAGTCCCCTCTTGTGTGTTCTACGGCAGGCATCACTAATCAATTGCAGACTTGTTTTCTTCAGAGATCAGGATCTTCTCAAGTGTTGACTTCAGGTAGACAGGTCAATCATTGGTCATTGCCCCAAAATTGTTCTTATCTTCATTACTAGTGTTAACGCCCAGGAGGGCTTTGTGGCCCTTGTTTTTTCACTGGCATCTCCCCCCATACTGAACATAATGTGAGATACACCTGGTGTTAGTTGATTACAAGTTAGCTTTGACTCAGGACATCTTAGCAGACCAGTCGTACCGGGCCCTACACCATCTGCAAGCTGCTTGGCATGCTCCTGCCTGTTGCTTAGTCATTGTATTTTTGCAATGATCCAGCCTACGGGGCTTGAACTCCAGCACTGCACCAGACACTTTTCTGTTGTCGTCTTTAAGATTTGGTTGGTTGACATGTAGAAGTAGGTCACCAGGACTTCCTTTCTAGTGTTTCTTAGTCTGGAGGCTCTGTCAAAACTACCCCACCATGTCCCAGGCAGGTGATCGGTGCCTGTGAAATACTTGTAGAATGGGTGCCTCTTCTTGCTGGTTTTGTCCAGCACCAGCTACCCCACCCCAGCCCGACACCTCCAGAAAACCAGCGTCCACTGGGCCTTAGGGAGAAGTCTGAGAACATTTCCTCTTACTGTTTGCTGATGTTCTTGGTAATCACTCAATGGAAAGCTGAAATGCTTGCAAAGATGTTCGAGACCACACAAAGACATGTGGGGGCCCGTCTGGGTGGCACATGGAGCACTTCTCCAGGACGCAGCCTCTCACGACCTGGCTCTCAGCGATGGCGGCCACATGGGCCAGGCGTTCTGCGGAGGTGGGGCTAGCACAGGGGAGGTAGAAACGCCGGCTAAGGAGTGGTCTGACCAACAGACTCCAAAGACAGAGCAATAATGATTATAAATAGCATCCTCTTGACGGCCTTTTGATGTGCTGTCCAAGGCCAGGTGGAAAATCTTTCCTCCCCTGCCTTTCCCCACTAATCACTTTCCTCTCGTTTTTCAATAAAGGTTCTGAGTCCAGCCGGCCACTCGCCTCCAGCATTTGTTTCCCATTAGAATACCTTTTGCGATTTCAGTGTGTTATGCTAGATAATTGCTTTAATAACAAACTGAGGAAAGACTTTTGAACATTTTAGGAAGTCGGTTACCCTCCCTCCTCCTATTTTTCCTTCCCCTGCCATGGAAATCTAACAGACGGTGACAGAGAACTTGGGAGTAGTCGGGGAAAGTATGGGGGGCCAGGGACTTGGGTGCAAGCAGGAGCGACATCAGAATTTAACAGCCAGTGGTCACAAGTGGGGACTTACGGTCCACACCACTGGAACTTTGCCTTCCTGAAACAGGGATGGCCAAGGGGTCAGGATACTCATGAATGGACTGAAACTAACAACAAGAAAACATTCATTGTTGGCAAGTCCATTCTGAATCATGTGACCTGACATGTTACGAAGCACAACTGCTCCACGGGGCTGTTGGAGTGATGATTAAACACGTGGGTACTAACGGCAAGGTTGGCAATTTGAGCCCTCAGTGACTCTGTGCGCAGAATAACCTGGCCATCTGCTTCCATGAAGAACATAGCCAAGGAATTCGGGTGGACTAGCTCTGTTTCATCATGGAGGGGTTGCTGTTCATTTGAATTGACTCAACTGCATAAACTTTAGAGCAGCAGATTGCCAGACCTTTCTTCTGTGGCACTCCAAAGCAGTTCAGACATGCAGTGTTTAGGTTTGCAGTTAAGTACACTGTTTGCACCATGCACGGATGGAGGATGAGAGAGTGAACAGTATCTGGCAGGCTTGCAGTGGTGAGCATGAAGTCACGTTATTACTGCATCTGTCCTGTGGGGAATAGGGAGAAAGCTGCAGGGTGAGATGTGCTGGTTTGAAGGTGTCAGCAAGAGTGCTGATACCATGTCCCTGTGAGATTTACACGTTACGACCGACCAGTAGAAATGCTGAACGGCCTTACCAGGGAAAACAAGAATGATACTTGTTCTGGAACGAGAGCACTACCTATGATTCTAATTGCTTTTTTTCTTACTTAATTGCCCTCACAGCACTTTGTCAGATAAAAATAATTATGGTTCTCTTTGCATTGACCACACGATCCACGCTATTTTAAGCCCCTTAGGTTTAAACTTTGCAGCCTGTCTTTATGCCAAAGCCATTGCCATCAAGTCAGTTCTGTCTCAGCAACACTATTGGGGAGAACGAAACGCCTTTATATGCCTCCAAGGCTGGAAGCTTACCGAGTCAGACTGCTTCGTCTTTCTCCCACAGAGAGGCTGAGCACTTTGTACCACCACGTACTTAACCCTCTACAACCAGGGCTCCTGACAAGTCCACATTCTAAGTATATATTTTTTTGCTATTCCCATTTTGCAGATGAGGAGACGAAAGCACAGAGATCACTACAGTCAAGAGCACGCATGAACCTGGCAGAGCAGGTAAGTGGCAAAGACATGTTTGCATGTTGGCAATTTGGCTCTCAAGTTGGCACGCCTATTGTTAGTTGCAGTTGAATTGGCTGAGATTCTTGGTGAGTTTGTGTGCCGCAGAAGGAGGTGCTGTGGCGCGCGGTCTCAGTGGTCATTGATGTGTTTGGACCCCTGTTGTGGCTGTCGTCTCTTTTCTACTTAGACTTTGCTGACGACTTGTGCAACATGGGGTATCTCGCCGTCCTCATTTCTAAGGACTATCTTGGTTGTGTTGTTTCTAAGATTGATTTGTTTCTTCGGGCAGTAAAGAGTGTGTTCTGTATACTTCACAAAACACTACAGTCTGAATGCATCAGTTCTTCCATGTGCCGCCTTTGGCTTGTGTATGAGGTGATTGAAGAGGCAATGGCTTGGGTCAAGTGCACCTTGTTGATAACGTTGCTTGCCGTCAAGTCAGTTCTGCATGATGTGGACCCCGCGGGCATCAGGATGGATCACTGCCCCATCCTGCACCACTCTCACAGTTGGTACATCTGAGTCTGTTGCGGCCACTTTGGTGTTCAGTCTTGTTGGAAGTCGTATTCCCTTTTTTTCACTGATCTTCTATGGTGAGCGGTTCAAATTCCCCAGCTGCTTCACTAGAGGAAGATGAGCAGTCCCCTCCCGTGTGATGTGCTGCCTCTGAACAGTCCCTGCAGGATCAGCTGTGAGTTGTTTCTGATTCAGCAGTAAGGTATCTGTTTTCTCAAGCCTGGAGTCCTCCTCCAGGGACTTGTGTCTCCTGATCACATGTTCCAGGTATGTAAAATCTCACCACCCTCGCCTCCAAGGGCGTTCAGTCTTTACATCTCCTATTTAATTCATTGTACGCGCAAACCTCTCCTTATTATAACTTCACTAAACCATAATTTTGAGCTGCTGTGTATTAACCTTGTACTGTAAAAACCAAGAACAGTTTCTTTTTATTGACTATTGATTATCCTTTATATCAGTGACTTTTTGGGGTTACTTCATGGGTCTAAGTTAGAAGGTGATGGGGTGGGGCCACTGCAGTCATCCACTGTGTACAGTTCTGTTTGAACAAGACAAGCTGGCAATAAGGAGAGAGAGCCAGATTAAAAACATATCTAAATAGTGACTTAGAAAAATCATTGCTTCTGTGTGCTGCATAGTATTCCATCATGTAAATGGACCATAATTTCTCAATCTATTCAATTGTGGGTGGTCATTTGGGCTGTTTTCATATTCTTGCGATGGTGAATAATGCTGCTATGAACTTTTTGTGCCTCAGTTCTCATTCTCTCAGGGTCTATTCCAAGCAGTGGAATAGCTGGGTCATAGGAGATTTCTATGTTCAGCTTTTCGAGGAAATGTAATTCAGAGTGTGGTTGTACCATTTTACAGTCCCACCAACAGTGTATAAGCGTTCCTGTCTTGTCACATCCTCTCCAACATTGATTACTTGCTGTCCTGTTAAACTTTGCCACTGCTACTCGAATGAGATAGTATCTCATTGTGGTTTTGATTTGCATCTAACTTGGGAGTGACTGGAGATCATTATACTAAGTGAACAAACTCAGTCCCATAATGACAAATACCGTATAAGAACATTACTGTAGAATAGATATGAGGATCCAAGAGGGAAATGGGGGAGCAGAAGGGTGAGGATGAGTGGGAGAGGTGAGAGGTGGTTGATCATAGGGTCGCACAATTTGGTGGGTGAAGGGAAGGCTGGATAAAATAAGTGGGAAGGGACTGGTGTGAAAAACAATGTATATGAACTTTGTAAGTAAATCAGTATAAAATATAAATGTTTTTTAAATGTAAAAAAAGGAGGGGAAGTGGGAGAGGGAAAGAATAATTAACTCTATAAAACACATTGTATATGAATGAATGTATAAAGCATAATGTACATGAATAAAAAATGGTGTTGACCAATAACAAAGAAGTGATTGAAAAGACAAAAAATCCCAGCAACCCATATTTAAGACTTCAGTATATTGGGACTTAGTGAGTCAGTAGACTCAAGGCGTGCCCAGTGAATGGGAGAGCTCAGGAGAGAAATGTTTAAATCCTGGAAGGAAAGTTGTCTCTAACAGGACCCCCAACTGTGGCAACATTAGAAAGACCCAGAGGGGAACTGAATTTGTATTTTCTGTCAACTTGAATAGAATGAACATAACTAGAAGGTGGAGTTTTTACATTTTGTCCAGGCTGTATTCCTTGGGACCTAGCAGCATGCCTGGCATTTTCTAGACCCTTTTTTGAGAGCTAATGAAGTGAGAGAAGGAGCTGAGGCTGTGTGTGGACGCTGTGGGTGGACTCCTGGGCAAGAGCATGGGGATCGGTTTGCGTCGACCGTGGAATGAGGACTTAGGGAATGCATGCTGTCTTTCTAGCACCTTCTCTTCTCCTCTCAGCGTGGTGTCATCTGGCTGATCCCATCCATGAGGATGCCATGTGTGTTCACGAAGAACTTCGCGCCAAAGCATCCTCACGGTTTGGTTTCCAGAAGTAGGTCACCGGACCTCTTTTTTCAGAAGTGTCTCTGTGTGGACTTGAACCTCCAACATTCTGGTGACAAGTTAGCACACTAACAATCTGCACAGCTCTCTGGGATCTCAGACAGATGGCCGTTCAGTCTTTCTTTTTTTTTTTTTTAAGGCTGGTGTGCCCAAATTTATTGAAAATATTACAGCACAGCAAACAGACTCAAACGGCTCCACGTGGTGTTTTGAAATTCATCCCAACTGTGGGCTGAGTGACCTGGAGGTTGGACAGACTGCCAAAGTCCAAGAGTTTCAGCATTTCCTTAGTATCAGGATCTTCTTCAATGATCTCCTGATCCAGGGCTGAAACCTCTGGTACATAATTCTCTCTCCTTTCTCTCTCCTCCTCCTGCAGCTTCATGGAGATGCCTCTCACAGGCCCTCTCTGAATCCGCTTCATCAGGTGTGTGACACAGCCTGCTATCTTGTTCCGGAGTTTCTTGCTGGGAATAATGGCGATCTCCTCGCACACGCGCTTGTTCGTGTGGAAGTCATTACCCAGGCGCGTGTAGTATTTCTCAATGATGACCCGGGCCGCCTTCTTCACAGTTTTGGTGCGAACGCAGCCCATGTTGGCAGGTCCTTGGTGAAAGAGGGCCGTTCATTCTTTGGTTCATTCATTTGTTTAATCACTTAACTCAGGTGGTCAACAAACATTTCTTGAATGCCTAAGATGCCTAGGAAATCCTGTGGGTTCTGCTCTGCCCTGTAGGGTCCCTAGGAGTTAGAACAGCCTCAGAGCTATGTCTCAACAGCACCACCCCTATGTGTCAGGTTGCTGTGCAGAGCTCCGAGGATACGGAGGCAACTGGGACAAGCTGGTCACTGTTTTCATGGGAGTGGAGAGCCGATGTCCAGTGGGATCTTACTGCCCTGAATCTTGGACCAGGGAGCATAAGGTCTGATCCCATTAAAGTCTGGAAGGAGCAGAATGCCTTTCCTCCTGCCCTGTTCCACTTACTCTCTCCTTTCCTCTGCACTTCCTGCACTCTTCTTTCTTCCCTCTCTCTGCATCTACCCACCCAATCATCCTTCCTTCCTTCCTTCCGTCCTTCCTTCCTTCCTTCCTTCCTTCCTTCCTTCCTTCCTTC
>NW_006399839.1:1033434-1055395 GCF_000299155.1 Elephantulus edwardii | reverse complement strand
CTTCCTTCCTTCCTTCCTTCCTTCCTTCCTTCCTTCCTTCCATCTTTCTGTCCATCCATCTTTCTTTTCATCCATCCATCCATCCATCCATCCATCCATCCATCCATCCTTCCTTCCTTCCTTCCTTCCTTCCTTCCATCCATTCTTCCATCCATCCATCCATTCATCCATCCATCCATCCATCCATCCATCCATCCATCCTTTCTTCCATCTTTCCATCCATCCATCCATCCATCCATCCATCCGTCCATCCTTCAGTATTTTCATCTATCCATCTATCCTCCCTCTCTCCTCCCCATCTTCCCTTGGTTCTTGATCCCATCCTTATGCCTTCTCTCTCTCCCTCCATCTCCCCTTTCCGTCTGCCTTTTATCCAATCCTCCCTTCCACCCTTTTTCCCTTCCTTCTTCTCCCTTCCTTCTTTCCAGGTTTGTATTTTCCCTCCTTCCTTTCTCTCTCACGTCTTTATTCTCTGTCTCACACTTTTTCTTTCTTTCTTCCTTCATCCTTTCAACATTTCCATGCCTCTGTTTCTTTATCCCCCCCTCCCTCCTTTCTTTCCCATTTATTCATCTGGGTGAAAAATTCATACTAGCATCTCCCTCCTGTTCTCCAACTCTGTGGAAATTCCATTTCCTCATTGACGTCTAGAGGCAGCGCTGTGTTCTCAAGCCAAAGCTGTGCCCGGGGAAAACTGGAGCAGAGCTGAGCGTGTGTCAGACACGCAGAAATAAAGGGGCAAGGAAGCCGGATAGAGCTGTGATGCTGGCCTGTAGTGGGGAATGGTGGGGAAATTCCACAGGTGTGTGGTGGGTGACGATGGTGGCGAGGTCTCGTCAGTTTCTCAGTTTTCTCCTCCCAGCACAAGGGCTATGATTTCTCTGTCTCATGTTCAGGAAGGTTTTGTATTTCCTCTTCCTGCTTCCCAAGAGATTGCCAACTTCAATGTGTGTGAGAAGCACCCAGGGAGGTTGTTTGAAAGGCACACTCTAAGGCCCCAGGTTCAGGGATTCTGATTGAGTAGCTTGAGGACAGGACCCTGGAATCTGAATTCAGATGGTCTATCCGACATGCTTTGAGAAAAATCCTGATACTCTGAATATATATCCACCACATAGCTGTGATGGAAAGAGGAGAGTGGGGGAGAAGGCTGAACCCCCGGGCAGAGATATCCTGGGAACTCTTCAGGGGACAGATATACCCTCTTCCCTCCTCCTTGGATTCAAGTATTTGCCTCCTGCTATCCATGGGAGGGAGTCAGTCTGAGGAGGAAGCATTTTTCTCTCCCAAGATTTTGTTCTTCACCTTAGGCTTTCAGAGGCCTGAACGATGAGGTCAGGAGTGGTGTGCGGGAGGAAGCATGGTACCAGACGTCAAAGGGAGGCGGCATCTAGCATTTGTTTTTGTTATCCTATGTTTGTAGTATGCGTTATGCTCACGAGTGCAGGTGGCCAGTGCCTGCAGCTCCATGGAATGGGTGGCGTGCACTTTGGAGCCAGATAGATCTATATTCGAATCGTATGCCTCAGGCAGGCCGTAGCACTTTGGGAAATTGGCTTAACCATTCTGAACCTCACCACCTTCGCTTTCTTGTGCCAGATGAGAATGATAATGTCTACCTTATAGGACTGTTGCACAGATTTATTAGAGTAATTGGCTGTATTTAAGCTCTGGTTGAGTATCTTTATTAGATGAGACTCTGCTGTAGGTAGGCACCAGAGATACAATACCTAAGATAGAAGCAAAAAAAGTGTCCTAGCGGAGGCTGGGTTCTGAAGAACATGTGTCGTATTCTTACCACAAGGAGCCATTACTATCCCATGTCACAGACAGGGACATGATGCTCGTCGTCCTACAGCTGGGGAGAGTCTAGGAAGAGATTTGAACTTGGTTCTGTTGCTTCGCTCGCTCTCTCCCAGGATGGGGACTCGTGGGGAAGTCCCACTTTTGGGACTCTGGCAGGAAGGTGGGACCCTCAGAGTCAAGAGAGCAGAGGGTAGTTCCTCCAGAAGAGCAGCTTGGGAAGAGGAGACTGGCTTTGACCATGAACCCGGCTGACCTAAGAAACCTTGCTGCTGCTTCCTTTCCTTGGGAGATCTGGAGTTAATCAAGAAACCCAAACAGAGATGACCCAAGATTGAACTAGTCTGGCATGGAATGCTACAAGGAAGAGAGCGGCCAAGAGCTGAATCCATTCCAGCAGCAAACAAGGGCATTTCCTGGGCCAGGGCCAGGGTGGCACCAGTGATGAGAGCCTCTGAAGTGTTGTTTAGAGGAGGAAGGAGGGAAGCGGGAAATGTAATTTTGAACTTGGAGCTTTCAGAGACGAGAGGAAACCTGCCTATTCTTAGCTGTGTCTGGGGGCCCAGCAAAAGCTTTCTTGCTGAATTGTAGACAGTGTGAGCGTTTATTAGCTCCCTCCCCATCATGGCCTGGCTGCTAAGCAGATTCCAGGAGATGTTATCTGGAAGGTGCATGCATCACTGTGTATAAATATTTCAGAGGTCAGGCCCCAGCATGGAGCTTGAACTCCTACGGAAGGGCCTGGGTATGTTTATCAAAGGATAGATGTTTAGGCTGCTCCTGGGTGTTGGGTAATCTTGCAACCGCTTTGGATAGCAACTCAGAGCAAATGCTGGTTGACCTCAAGAAACCCAGGATGGAGTCCAGCCTGGCATCACAAAATCTGTTCACACAGGGACCTATCATCCTTGGAGCATCCTCAGGCAGGAAGCTTAGATCCAGTGTGGCATCAGGAAGTCTCCTTGAGTTACTGTTGCTCTTGGGTACCACTTCTGACTCACGGTAAACCACAGGACTGAGTAGAACTGCCCCATAGGGTTTCCTAGGCTGTAGTCTTTACAGACATGGATGACCAGGACTTGACTCCCACGGAGGCACTGGTGGATTCAAGTCACCAATCTTGTGGATTTTAGTCAGATACTTAACCGTTACGACACCTGGGCATCTTCTCCTAGAGAGATGCTTCTCAGCATTCAGTGTCCACGGGGTGAGCATCTGCAGATCTTAGAAGGATGCAGGTTCTGCGTGGGAAGATGTGTTTGCAAGTGTGACTTCAGCAGAAACACCACAAAGGAGTGACTTCATTCTCATGGTTCTGGAGGCTAAAAGGCCAGGCCTGGACCTCTGTTATGCTTATTCCTTGCAGGTCAGTAGCCCTGGTTTTTCAGAGATGTGAAGCCGGAGTCCAGAAGAGGGAATGTGATTTTCAGAGAACACACAACCAGCAGACAGAGGATGAGTAAGTGAAGTGAGCGTGTCTTGAGCGGTGCTTACTGGTGACCTTTCCTCTAGCACGCCCTACTTCCTGCTCACCTCTGTTCCACCTACCCCAGGCTTTCCCAGTCTCAGCACAGATGACATCTGGGTCGACCATCCTTTGTGGTGGTTGCTGATATATCTTAGGCTGTTAAGCAGCATCCCAGGCTTCTACCCACCGGATGCCAGTGGCACTAAATTGTGATGACCAAAACTGTCTCCTCCAGACATTGCCTAACATCCCCTGGAGGGCAGCATGTCCCCTGCCTGGGATCCAGAGGGTCACCCCAGCCCACTTCACAGCTGTGGCCTCATTCCTCAAGGAGAAATCATCTCATACTTCTCTCTTACTCTCACACGCCCACGCCCCGTCCCTTGGGAAATCCTGTGCTCTTGATCTTCCTGTTCCCTCCAGGATCAGATGACCACGTTGTCCTCCATTGCCACCACCTCGATCCAAGCCACTGTTATGTGTTCTCGGAAGGACTGACTTCCTCAGCCTCCTGTCTGGTCGACTGAACTTCTGGTCCTTTCGCGGATGATTTATTCCCAACTGCACCTCAACCAGGCAGGCTGTAAGACACGGTGCAGCGTGCACCACTCTCCGTCTAAAAACACAGACTCCAAACCCACTGCTGCCATCATTTCTCACTCCTTGGGACCTTTCACGCTGGGGTAGAACTGGCCGCGAGGGTTTCTGAGGCTGTGTGTAAACCCTCACTGAAGTGGCTGGTGGATTCAAACTCACAACTTTTCTGTTAGCAGGCAGTCATAGCTACTGTGTGACACACTCACCAGCACTCATCGCTGCGGAGTCTGAACCAACTCATAGCTGAATAATGCAGGAAGCTGCCCATCCTTCTCCTGCAGAACAGCTCGTAGACTTGAACCATTAAGGAGATGCAGTGTTTGGATTAGCCATCTATCCTCCTACGAACCATGCCACCAGTGCACCCTTATACCACCTGAGCTCCTTCAAACCCTTCCACTCCTTCCCATTTCCTTCAGAGTAAAAGCCAAGTGCTTACAATGGCTTCTACACTCCCCTGTGACCTTCGTACACCCCTCATCATAGCTAGTTTCCCTATCTTCCAACTGCATCCTCTGAACACCCTGTCACTCCATCTACTACCAGTCCCATTGCCTTCTTCCTTCCCACTTCTCACAACAATTTGTATACATTGTGTTTCACTCATGTATCAACAACAACATAGAGGAGAGCTGTATTGGCCTAGTAGACAGAAAGTTATGGTACCAAGCCCAAGATGGGTGATTTTAATCTGTGGCCCTCAGGCCTCGTTTAAATTGTTTTTTTTTGTCAGAAATTCTTCTAAGTGGTATAGCACTGCTCTGTGCATTGCTGCACAGAGGTAACTCATGGTTGCTGTGATGCTAAACACTGTGACACTGATGTGTTAAATATGCTAATGGTTACCCATGGTGGACAGTGTTTGGTGGAGCTTCCCAATTAAAACAAGCTTGGAAGCAAGAGTGGCATCCACTTCTGAAATGGCTTGCCTCCAGGAGCTCTGTGAACAGTTCTCAAATCTTTCGTTCATAGGGTTGCTGTGACTCGTCTACAACTCAACAGTCCTTAACAACAACAACCACCCTGTGTTTTGCACAGTCTTTCATTGGACTTTTGTGCAGGTACAGGCTATCTCCTGCTCTTGCTGGCTCTTCCACCACATATCTGGCTGCATGGGTAACTCCTTACTGCCTTACGTTCTTTCCCTTGAGTCAGTTCCAAGTCAACCCTGTAGGACATAGTAGAATGGCCCCAGGGGGGTTCTGTGGCTGCAGTCTCTCTCCAGTGATGCACCTGGTGGATTCTGACTGAAGACCTTGATTAACAGCTGAGCATTTTAACTGTGATATGACCAGGGGTCCTCCTGCACTTTTAAAGAACTGTCTAGATTGGTTCCAGTTGACAACAACGACCCAAAAGTTTAGCTCGGAAGCTTGCCTGGCAGTAATTGTATGTCAGAGAGGAACAACTCAGAAAGGGAGAGTATGCGTAGCTGCACAGCTCACAGAATGTACTCCATGTCACACAGTTGTAGAAACAGGTAGAAACACTTAAATGAGCGTGTACTTTGCTGTGTAACTCCAGTAGCCAAAATATTATAGTTAATAATAATAAAAGAAATGTTGTTGATTGCCTTGGAGTTAAGCACAACTCATAGCAACCCTATGAATAAAAGGCCTGAAGCTCCTCTACAAACATCGACATTTATCAAAGTTCATAGAGTTTCCAGAGGCGTGTTATTTAGGAAGTGGATGCCACTCCTCCTTCCAATAAAAGAAATACTTGTTTCAAAAGCTCTCTTCTCCTTGAGGCCTAGACTGACCAGCCCATTTCATTTTTAGTCCCTGCTCTCCAACTTCTTTCCATCCTTCCATATTCTTAATCCCTCAATATTCTTCCCCCTCCCCTTTCTTTGCATAGTACTAAATATCAGAGAGCTCTGGTAGCCTAGTGAGCAAGTCATTGCACTGCCAACCCAAAGGCACACAGTTCAAGTCTACCAGGTGTTCTGTGGAACAAAAGTGGGCAATCTCCTTCCATGCAATTAATGAGACATTAGAGGGTATGTGTTACTGTCCTGTGCCCTCTATTTGAAACCTGCTGGTGGGTCAACTATGAATCAGCTCTGACTTGACAGAATATAACAACAGCAAATACAACAAATATTTTCTTATGTCTTCTATAGTTTGCCAGTTTATCAAGCCCGCTGATGATAATCTGTGTCCCTTCCCGAGGACATCAATTGTGTGATGCCCATGGTCTGAGTTGAATGCAGGTGTAGCCTAGTAATGACCTTGTACAGAGTCACTGCTTGTTAGTTTGTGAATGCATGCATGCAAGAAGTTTGTTGTTGTCGTTATTATTGTTAAGTGCCATCAAGACCCTATGAACAAAAGACCTGAAGCTTGTTGTATAACTATTGTCATTTCTCTAAGTTCATAGAGTTTCCAAAGGCATATTATTTAGGAAGTGGATGCCACTCCTGCTTCCAAGCCTGTCTTAATATGGGAACTCCACCAAACACTATTCACCATGGGTGACCATTATGGTATTTGACACTAGTGGCACACTATTCAGCATCACAGCAACCCCAAGTTACTTCAGTACAGTGAATTGACAAACCAGTGCTGTGCCACTTAGAAGAATGTTCATTCCAAACACAGTTAACGCGAGCAAAATATAGTCCACTCACACATGGTTGTGAATGAAAAAAAAAAAACCACCAAGCAGTCCATACTCAAGCCTCAGCCAAAACAAGAAGAACCCACCTTACAGAATCCAGTCGCTTCACACATGAGCCTCCAAACTGGAAGAGGTGGATGGCAAAGAATTTTGTAAAACAAATTTTAAAAAGACATAGATGATGGGTCCAGGATCTCAGATCCAAGTCCAGGAGTTATGGTTTCAGGATCTGCCCTGCAGAGTGGAGTGGAAAAGACAGAAATAAATGGGTCATTTCAGAACAGAGTGTGTAGTGAAATAACAGAGACAGGTAGCAAAAATGAAGGTGTGATTGTCTTTGCTTGCTCTGCGTGTGTGTGTCTTTTGAAGCAGGATATTCTTCAAAAATTTTCCCAAAGGAGAACATGTAGACACTTGCTTCCCCCCACTTCTCTCGTAACAACATCAGGAGTAACTTTTTATTACTAAACCAGAGGAATACATGTTGGCTGTCAAAAAATCAGAAATCACAGATAAGGAAAAAAGTAAATAAATCACTATATCCTCGTCACTTTTTAATGAGAGCCTGTGTGCCATTTCCAGAACTCTCTGTCCCCCCACCCCCAATCAGTGGAATTGTACTGCTGATGCTGTTATCTACTCAGTTTTTTCCATTTGATTTAATCTCCCAGGGGCATCTCTGAATGGGCCCTGAAGGACTGGGGTGGGAGTTCATCAGGTCAAGCAGATGGGGAGTGGGGGGCTCTAGGAGAGATAGGGAGACAGGTGAAGGCGTGGAAGGTGATGGGACAACCCACCATGTCTGACTTGCTCTGAATGAGCCCGCTGGTAGGTAAGGTGGTGGGAAGCCCAGGTAGAGGATAAGTGTGTCTCTGTCCTCTGGGTAAACCAGTGTCTTCCCAAGTGTGACGCACAAGCCACCAGTGTAACAGGAAGAGTTAGGTTGTGAGTTGTTATTGAGTTGTCTCTGAGTCAACAGCCATTAGTAATAAAGGGACATCAAATCACATAAAGAGAAAGTTATTCTCAATATTCTGATCTGTTGGTCCTTCTGATTCAGTAGAGCAGAAAGCCTTGGTGGGTGCCAACTTGCCTTCAAGCTCATTGTCAGTGAGTTCATCCCTGTTTATCGTGAGTCCACAGAACAGAGCGGGGCTACTCTGTAAGGTTCCCAGGACTGTCAGTCACTGTGGAAGCAGAGTGCCACATCTTCTTCTGTGAAGCCTTGGTGGGTCCACTGGTCATTCACTTAGAAGCTGGGTGTTTAACTACTGCACCCCCAGATCTTCTTAATATGTTTTGAACACCTTTCTCATACTTGTAATCTCCACATGTGAGATTATTAAAAGAGAGGTTCCAAAACTCCAAGCAAGCGAATATAAAAACAGAGGTTCTAAGACTTCAACAAGTGACAAGTTTCACTTAGGATATAACACAATAATGTGTCTTGATTTAACAGAAAACAAGTGATAGTTAAGGTAGAGAGATTGAGACTCCCATAGCTTGCTGGGGTTGGCAGTGCAGTTCCTTACCACTGGGTCGCCAGAGCTTCTTGTAACTAAGTAAGAGACACTGACTAGGTAGGTTGAATAAAAGAGAAGGCAATATGCAAAAAGGAGGTGATTGGCACAGTGTTATTATGGAAGATAAAGTCATGGGAGGGGAACAAGGGTTAGAGACAGCAAAAGCAAATAACATAAACCTGTAGTAACAAATATTTGTGAGTAGATGTATAGACTTGTAGGCAAAATCAGCAAGTGCGTGTAGGCAAATGAGACTACATAAATGAAATAGAGGTTTGGCAGGTGATAATTCTATGTACGTGTCTAAATGTGCTGTAACACATCCAAGGATACAGTCTAGAAAATAGGCTACAAAATCATGAATACTTATTAGCCCAAACCAAGCACTTTGAAGGGATTAGATAGCCTCCCTTCTGTGATCTGATGTGATTATCCTCTGTGTTGTAAATCCCAACCTCTGTGATGTTAACAAGGCAGGATTAGAGGTAAGTTACATTAAAAAAGATAGGATGCAATCAACAGGATTAGATCTTATTTAGGATCATTCTCTTTTGAGATGTTAAAGAGATTAAACAAGTAAGCACAGATCAGAGGGACCTACTACCACCAGGAAAGAGGAGGGAGGAGCAGGCTGCATTCTTTGGGGGTGGGGTTCCTGTGTTGAGAGTGTCCTAGATGCAGGAAGCATTGATACCAAGACTTAGGTAGATCTCCAAGGAAGGGGGGGACCCATGGATGTTGAAAGAAGACAAGGAGCTGACACAGAAAGTCTTCCCTAGACATGGCTCCCTACATTTGGATGTCCTAACTCCCTAAATGAAGAGAAAATACCTTTTTGGATGTTAGAGTCACCCACTTGTGATATTTCTGTTACAGCACCACTAGAGAACAGACACTGACTCGCCAGCCTATCTCTTCAAAACTCTACCAGTTGGATGTTTTATTCAGAGAGCTCCGTGCCCAGTGCTGATTTCCTTCTGCTCTTTGGATGCCCACAGCTCCCCAAGGAGCTAGTTACCATCATCATTCTCAATTTTACAGCAGAGGAAATAAAAGCCGAGTGAGGCTAAATGATGTGTGCACCATCAAACAGCTCATGCGTGGTAGAGATGGATTTTAAACCTGTACGCAGGAACGGAATATTCTTTTCTAGAAAACGGAGTGTCCCCACAGCGAGAGGTGAGGTGGGCGGAGGGCCAGTAAGGGGTTCTGTTGGATGGCTCAAGTACCAGGAGGAGAAGGGGGAGAAGCATTTTGTAACATGGTGGAAAATTCTTTGGGCTGGACATCCAGGGATATTAGTATGTCTCTCCTGTGGTGTGCTGCTAACCAGAAGGTCAGTGGTTCGAATCTATCAGTTGTTCCATGGGAGAAGGATGGAAGTCTCTTCTCATAAAGATCTGCAGCCCTGGAAATTCTATGGAGGGTCACCATGTGTTGGGATTGTCTCCAGCGCCATGGAGTCTGGGTGGGTAAACTTTGTCTAGCCTCATGACTTTCCAGTGTAACGGATGAGAATCCCAACTGTCCGTTTTCCAGGAAGCAACCTGTGTCTCACTTTCTTTGTCTGTTAAAAACAGCATAACCCACAGAAACCTATACTGACATCAAGAGGCTGTTGTCTAAACAGAGCAGGGGGACACTGCATGGTTTAAAATCAGCAAAGGATTGTAACCTCTCTCCATACCCATCCAGTTCGTATGTTGTGCAGATCACCTGAGAAGTTGGACGCTATGAAGCAGAACGTGGCCTCTACCTGCATTATGCAGACCACACAACCTTTGCTTGCTGAAAATGAGGAGGACTTGATACACTTAACTGCAGAAGATTATAGCTTTCAGTATGGATTACATCTCAGTATCAAGAAAACAAACTTTTTCACCGCTGGACTGATAGATAACATCATGATGGATTTGAACTTCTTGCCTTGGGGTTGGTAGCACACAGCTCCTTACCACTAAGCCACCAGAGCTCCCTGAGGCAAATCTATAAAGCACTTCTATTCTGTCCCTTAGAGTTGCTGGAAGTCAGAATTGACTCCGTGGCACAGTGGGTTTTATTTTTATTGGTTGTCTCATTGTGTAAACCAACAATCAGTGCCCTTAAAGTAGGTAGAACAGTGCCCAGCACCTGTCCTTCTGTTATGAGATGCTGGCAACTCAGGTGACCTTGCGCAAGCCATCTCACTTCTCAAAGACTCTGCTCATCTGCAAAATGGAGCTGGAAAGACGCACATCTGCCAGGGATTTGTGTGATCTAATGGGAAGGCATAGGACTAGGGTAAGAGATGTAACATCTGACCCCCTTCTCACTCTCAGAAGCCTCAACCCTGTGGATATCATTTGTCGCCTCCAACCACACAGGACTGCTAACTCGAGCCACGGAGCAAATGGGAAGGTAGGAATGAAAACGTCATCATGTAGAAGCCACTGTAGATCAGCCTTTGCACCTGAGAGGGAAAGTGTTGCACCATTTTCTTTTCTTCTTCTTGCCCCCCACTTGTCAAGGATACAGTTAAAGGAACCACACTTCTATTGCCTGAGAGAACAATACTACACAACTGAAACTAGCTTTTAAAAAACAAACAATAAACAAACCCAGTCAAAAAACCCAAGCCACCCAATCCCACCACCAGCCCTCTGCAGAAGCCAGCCTTGTCCCTTCAGGAAACAAACCTGTCTGATTCCTGGGTGAGGGACCTCAGAGATTGGGAGGGGTTCCCAGGTGCTGTCAGCTGCCTGGAGGGAAGGGGGCCCAGTAATTTTAAGAGTCCAGAGACATCTAATTTCTTAATAAAAGTGTACTACACTTTTCTGAATGTGTCACATCATTGCAAAACACAGGGCCTGGGCCCTGGAGGTTTCACAGAAGGTTGGAAATCCAAGAATCCCCATGATAAGGCATTTCTGTGTGTGAGGACTTGGAGGGAGTAAGGATGAAATACTGTTGCTCTAGAGGAAGATTGGCACAGAGCCATACACCTTAGACTTCAGGGTCCAAGGCCACCGACTTGCACGAGCCTCTGTGATACCTGTATCTGTTCTCCCTTTAATCCAGGCAGAACTCAGAGCTCTTGCATATTCGATTCCAAACCACATCGGTGAAGCGAATTGGGTGATAATGTGAGTTGTATGAAATATTTTGTTTTCAAGCACACAGAAAAGTTGTGTGCACATTATAATGTAGTATATAGTTAGGACTGCAGTTGATGAAGCGTGTCGCGTGTTGTGTTGCTCACCAAAAGGTTAGTGGTTCGATCCACAGGTAGAAGAGGAATTGGTCTCCTCCCATAAAGATTGACAGCCTCCAAAGTCCAATGCAGGATCACCACGGGGCAGAGTTGACCCAGTGGTAGAGTGCTTGTCTTTCTCGTTTGTTTTGCTGTTTTAGTAGGTAATTAAGTCTACTATAATGTTATGAAAAACTTAAATACAGTAAGAACAACCAAGGAACACATGATGCTCGAAAAATGGTGCCATTAGACTTGCTAAAAAGGGTTGCCACAAATTTTTAATTTGTAAAAAGTAAAAGAAAAACCAAAGCACCCAGGATCTGTGGAACACAGTAAAGCGAAGTGCAATAAAATAAGGCTGTCTGTAATTCCTTTTCCTTCACCAGCACCATCCACTTATGTATGCTCAAATACATCGTATCGCTTCATTCCTCCTAAAACCTAGATCTGTACCTGCAACTCCCAAAACAAGAGTGGATGTTGATTGGATGCTTACATTTTCCCGGGCACTGTGCTAAGAGCTTCATCAAGTTGCTGCTGCATTTTAGTCACCTTATGAGTCTGGGGGAGTGGAGAGAGGGTGGGGTGGACATTCATTATTTGATTTATCAAGAGGAAACTGAGGCTTTGAGTAGTAAAGGGAGTTAAGCATAGCTAGTAAATAGACAGTCAGGAGGGAGTTCCTGGAAGAGACAAAAATGCTCATCACACATTATGCTGAGTGAACTAACTCAGGCCCATAAGGACAAATACTGTATAAAACCATCATAGTAGAATGAGTATGAGGTTCAAAAAATAGGGGGAGAAGAGAAGCATAGGGGTGAGGATTGGGGGGAGGTGTTAATCATAGGGTCGTACAATTTGATGGGCAGATGGGGGTGAAGGAAATGGGAAAGATCCAATGAGAAAAACAGTATATTCGAGCTTTGTAAATAAACCAGTATAAAATAAATTTTTAAAAAATGCTCATCATTGAGACACTAAGCAACATTATGATAGAAGGAGAATCAAATTGTTAGTGATTTCATTTTACTTGAATCCACAATCAACACCCTTGGCACCAACAGTCAAGAAATCAAAAGAAGTATTGCATTGGGAATGTCTGCTGTCAGAGACCGCACCAAAGCACTGAGGAGCAGTGATGACAGTTTAAAGACAGTTTAAAGAGTATGCCTCATACATTCTGTAAGCTTTTTAGTCACTTGATACGCTTCGGAGATCTGGATAGTGAATACAGATATAACATAAGCAGAATTGATGCCTTTGAGTTGTGGTGTTAGAGAAGAGTGCTGAATATCCCATGGACAGCCAAAAGAACAAACAGCTATGTCTTGGAGAAAGTGCAGCCTGACTGCTGCTTGGAGGCAAAGATGGCAAAGCTTCATCTCATATACTTTGGGCTTGGTACTGGGAGGGGTTATGCCTTGGAAGAATTCTAGTGGCCCAGTAGTAAGGAGCTGCACTGCCAACTCAAAGGTACGAGGTTCAAATCCACCAGCTGCTCTGAGGGAGAGAGATAAGGCATGTGATTAACAGCCTCCGAAAACCTGTTGGAAGATCAGCTATGAGCCAGTTGCAGCTTAACAGTACACACAACAGCAGTTGCTTGAGAAGGAACTTGATGCTTGGAAAGGTGGAGGAGGGTCAGCAAAAGAGAAGACCCTCAATGAGATAGAGTGACACAGTGTCTGCAGCAGTGGCCTCAATTATGTCTGAGATGGTGGGGCTGGTCCAGGAGAGGAGAGGGTTCATATCTATTCTTCAGAGCATCACTATGAACCATACTCAACTCAACAGCTCATAACAGCATTGGTAATGAATTGCACAGTCAACTGAAAGGCACATAATTTGAATCTACAGCAGGTCTTTGCAATCACTTGCTGTGCATCAGAGAGCTGGACAGTGATTAGGGAGGATAGAAGGAGAATTGATGCCTTCGAGATGTGGTGCTGGAGAAGAGTATTAAATATACCATGGACTGCTAGGAGAACAAACAGGTTCATCCTGGAGAGCGTAAAACCAGGCTGCTCCTTGCAGGCAAGGATTCTGAAGCTCTGTCTGACATACTTTGGAGATGTTGTAAGGAGGGACCAGTCCTTAGAGAGGGACATCATGTTTGGGAGGGTAGAGGGACAGTGCAGGAGAGGAAGACCCTCGAGGAGATGGATTGATTTGGTCACTGGGGTATAGGTGTGTCAGGAACAATAAGATTGCCAAGGGATAGGGCAGGGTTTAGGGCTGTTGTACATAAGGTTGCTGTGAGTCACAGGTGATTTGAAGGCACATAACAACAACAACCAGCTTCTTTGCAGAAGAAAGATTGGCAGATTCATATCATGTTATTAACAGCCTCTGAAAACTTCCTAGAGGGTCAGTTATGAGTTGGTTCAGACCCAGTGAGCACAATAGCACAAAATGAGGCATTTGAACTCAGGACCCCTATGGTCCATGACTTTTCACAACAAAGTCATATAAAAAGCATCCTAGTCGTTACTTCTTATGCTCTTGTTAGCTGCTGCGGAGTCACTGTCTGGTTCTGGTGGCCCCATGCACAGTAGAATGAATGCTGATCTGACCATGTTATCCATAGGTTTTACTGGCCGGGCCTTCATCTGGAAGCTCTGCTGAGACATGTCCAGCTTCATAGAAACCCACAAATCTCCACTGATCTTCTTATGAAGTGCACTAGCCAATAATTAAACCCTGGTCTCTACTTAGAAGGCAAGAATCCAGCCAGTGAATCACCCCTGGTACATAGACCCACCAGTGCCCCTGGTACGTGGACCCACCAGGGCTCCTGGTACGTGGACCCACCAGGGCTCCAGGACATACCTTTAGCAAACACTAACTCTGATTCATTTCCTCCCAAACAGGTCAGACCAGCATTTCATTTCACTCATGAGATGTTGCTCATTGTAACCTTTAAGGTCAAAGATATTTTCCCAGTCAGTTTAAAGGGACCTTTATCAAGTCAGTCCCTTGTAATCTTATTTTGAGGAACCCAGTTCAGGCTCTCTTGGTATCACAGAAAAGCAACAGACATGCCACTGTGGATGGAGCTGGTGTGTGAGAAACACTGCACACTGACTCTGTGAATCCTTGGTAAGCAGGAGATTCATCTACACCAATGCACTACTGGGGTTGTGTGGATTTGTTGGGGTTTTGGGTGTAGAATTTGACTTCACCGAGTCCTCAGTTCAAATCTTACCTTGCTGTTTCAACTCATTGTGTTGCTCTTGTTAAATGCCCCTGAGCTGGCCCTAGCTTGAGGTGACCCTGGGGTGTTCAGCAGTCTGAAACAGTCCTGTATCATCCTCATAACCATTGTTCTATCAATTCATGTCATTGGACATCTGCCTCTTTTTTACTGGCCCTCTCCTTAGCCAAGAAGAATGTGCTCATTGAGGAACTTGTCCTTCCTGATAAATATGTCCAAAGATAAAGTCTCTTTGTATGGCTTTAGCGTTGACTCAGAGTTTTAATGTCTAATTTGCTCATCTGTAAAGTGGGGATGAAAGTCAATTCCTTCACTCCCAAGGTTGTATGAGAATTTAGCAAGCATGATACCTCTGAAGCACTTAGCTCATGATAAATACCGAGGAAAGGGATATCATTCTACAGACGGGTGATAGATGAAGAGAAGTTGAATGGTTCGCTCAAAGAAGCAGCCATAACGTTTTCGTATTGATTTTAATGGCTGACTTCGTCAGCAGAAAGTTGGCTTCATGGGGCACACGATTCTTACCCATTTTATTCCTTGTTGAACCCCCAGAAATGCAAACAGTGCCTGGCACAGAGTACCAGAAAGTCACTGCAGTTGATCTCAACTCAACTCCTGGCGACCCTCCATTGGGTTTCTGAGGCTGCAGATCCTTTGAGAGCAGACTGCCACATCTTTCCCCTACAGAGCAGCTGGCGCATCCAAACTGCCAACCTCTTGGTTAGCAATCCGATGTGTAACCCACTGTGCTACCGGGACCCCTTAGCACATAGCTGTTGTTGCTGTTGTTGCTGCTGTTACTACCTTTGGGTTGGAGCCAGCCGGCCTCCATTGGGTTTTCAGAGTCAGCAAATCGTATGGGAGGATTTTGCCTTTCTTTCTCCTGAAGAACAGCTGGTGGATTTGAACTGAGTGCCTTTGGATTGGCAGCGCAACTCCTCACCAGTAAGCCATCAAAGCTCCCTTGTAGTAAGCAATCAATAAGCAGTACTTGAATGAAAGGATACATGAATAGCAAGGACAAAACCACACATTGCTTATCTTCATGTCTATATCAGAAAACAGCTTCATCTGAATAGAGAAGAATAGTGTCTCACCATGGGTCTTCGATACGGTGAAATAGACTTTATTCTCTTGTTCCATGCCAGAGAATATGTGAACTCCATGAATTTAATTTAACTCCATTAGAGCCAATAATTTGATTTTCTTTGGCATTGAGATACTTGACACCAAATGAAAGGCTCTGTGTTTCTCTTGATATTTTTTTTTTTTCGCTTCCAGCAGAATAAGACGTAATTTTGATCATGGGATTTAGGACAGTTCAGATTCTAGGAGAAGGTCCCCAAGAATGACATGGAGACCAGCTCTGAGAAACGCACCGAAGACCTCAAGTCTGGGGCCTCCTTTGTGGTTTCATGGTGAGAGGTGCCAGAGTTTTGAAACCGCAGGAATCTCACTGCCTGAGCCTGGGAGGGGGCCACACCTGTTTTCTAAATCCACCTTCCCTTTCACACCTGTCTCCTCATCTTCTCTTCCCCAAGGGCTCTTCCAGCTTCAGCTCCAGGGCTGACGCCTGTTCCCGTGAAACTGGGTATTAAGAGTGAGTGACAGGCTCCAAGCTGTGGTCTCAGGACCCAGCTCTTGCCACGCCCCATACCTCAGAGGCTTAGCACAAGTTCCAGGGTGTCCAAGTGGCCTCTGTAGCCTGGACCCCACTCCAGAGCTCTCCTAAACATTATCCTTGTGAATAGGGCAGATACTGATGACAGCTACTCAGAAGCCATGCATTCCCTTATCCCATGCCAAAACAGCCCAGTTTTGTAAGGGTTCAAGATCCCTAGATTTGAGGGAAGGTCACATAATGACTTAAATAATCCTACCATCATTGGTCAGTGGTTGATTTGGGGTTGGACATGTAGATCAATCCTGGCCAATGAAATGAAAGAATAAGCCTGGTGGACATAAGCACCTTTCCTTTTCTTTCTTCTTCTTTTTTTTTGGTGAGAAAAATTTATATTTAGAATTAGCCAGCTGGACTCAGTTTAGATGATCCCAATTTTGTTGGCAACATCCAAAGCATCATAATCAGGAGCAAGTCGAACATAGGCCTTCTTCTCTCCATCAGGCTTAATCAAGATGTTGACCTTAGCCACATCAGTGTCATAGAGCTTCTTTACAGCTTGTTTAATTTGGTGCTTCTTGGCCTTGACATCCACAATGAACACAAGTGTGTTGTTATCTTCTGTCTTCTTCATAGCTGACTCAGTGGTCAGGGGAAGCTTGATGATGGCATAGTGGTCAAGATTATTTCTCCTGGGGGCGCTCTTCTGGGGGTATTTGGGCTGCCTTCAAAGTCTCAGTGTCTTAGGCCCCCGGAAGGTGGGTGACTTAGGCCCCCGGAAGGTGGGTGACGTGCAATCTTCTTTTTTTTTTTTTTGTGGCTGTGGATGCCCTTCATGATGCCTTCTTGGCCTTTAATGCCTTTGCTTTGGCTTCAGTTTTGGGAGGGTCAGGGGCTTCCTTCTTCGCTTTTGGCGCCATCTTCATAGAAAGGGTCTCTCAAGCCCGTTCTCATGGGCTTATATCCATTTTTATTTTTTTTTTCATACCCAAAAGCCAAAGCTTTAGGTGGTAGGCTTACTCTTCTCCTGCTTCCTACACTTTAGGGATCTAAAACTTGAAGCTCTTTGCAGCTATTTTGTGACTGTGAGGCAACAAATGTGACAATATAGCTCTAATATACCGAGAATGGCTGAGTGAAAATGTGAAATGAATTTGGGTCCTTGATGACACTCCCGAGCCAGTCAGTCCTGGTACCACCCACTGCCAGTCTTGTCATTAAATCAAAATACTTACAACTCCTTTCAAGCGATGTTTAAATGGGAATGTTGTTACTTGCAGCCAAAAGCATTCCTAACCACTGCGGTTATCATTTCTACCTGCCCGCTCTGAGCCGTGCTTCGTATGAGGCATTTACAGATGTTAACTCACCAGACCCCACCACAGCTTGGTAAGTTAGGGCTATTAACATGTGCATTGCACAGATAAAAAACCCAGAAACCCCAAGAGTCTGAGAGAACTCCAGATCACACAGGGAATAAAGGACAGAGCTTCTGTTTGAATCCAGTGTTGTCTGTAACAACCATGTTCACTCTTCTCTTCAGAATGCCTTCTTAGTCAGCCAGCCGCTGTTGGGCCAATTTCCAATGATAACAATTTAATGTGTCAGAGTGGAGTTATTCTCTGTAGTTCTCAATGGTTGGTTTTGCAGAAATAGATTTCCAGGACTGCCTCTTCAGCCCTCATGGTGGATTCAAACCTTCAACCTTCAGTTTACCAGGAGAGCTCATTAAATGTTTGCTGTGCCCAAGTGCTCCCACTTCCTTGTATTCTCAGAATGAATGCCCAGATTGATTTTTATGTTCTTGTCTATAGTATGGGCTTTGTTTTTAGTTTGGGTGTGTTTATTTTTCTTTGTTCTAGAAAAGAGAAGCATAGACACGTTCTAGAAAAGAGTCCTCTTCCTGTCTTCCCACTTCAAGGCATAGAAGTCAGAGGTGTAAATAGAAAAGCAAGGATAGGAGAGAGTTGTCTGTAAGATGCAGATCTGAAGACAGCATCACAAGGGAAGCGTGCCCTTTCTCTCTGCGTCCATCAGCGTCCCTCAGGTACAGCCAGGGAGGTAAACAAAGTCTATAGTGTCATGATGTCACCGAGAGGGTGACAGTGATGTGGACAGACATCAGCAGTCACCACGGCCTCATGGGGCTGCCTGGGAAAGCTTCCCATGAGATCTGAGCAGGACTCAGAGCCTGAAAGCTGGGAAGAATTTAGCAGGAGGAAAAATGATCGAGCCAGGTCAAGGGTTTCAGGCAGAAACAGGGCCTGGGAAAACCTACTAGAGGGTCACAACCTCACAGCCCACAACATAACACAAGCAGGGATTAACATGATTTATAGATTGAGTATACTACATCCACATAAAAACTAGATTTTCAATACAAAATATATAGGTATTTTGCAAAAGTACAAGGTTTGCAAACTCATGGGTTGATTACAGCTCATGTGACCACTCATAGCACTTCTCCTGTGCCCCCATGCATTTACAGCATTGTACTAGATATATGAAAATCTCACAAGATCACTTTTACTGTAATGTGCAGTTTATGGAAGAAACTTACTGCTCATGCAGAAATGGTTAGCATTACAAGGCTTTTTAAAAAAAAAATCTGCAATACAGTTCAGTCTGTAATACAGTTCAGTCGCTTGCGATGTTATCTGAGAGCTGAACAGTGAATAAGGATGACAGAAGAAGAATTGATACCTTTAACCTGTGATGTTGAAGAAGAGTACTGAATACCTCATGGACTGCCGGAAGAACAAACAGACATGTCTTGGAGAACGTGAAGCCAGAGTGTTCCTTGGAGGTAAGGATGGCAAAGTTGTGTCTCACATACTTTGAGCATGTTGCTAAGAGAAGCTATTCCTTAGAAAGGGCCATCATGTTTGGAAAGGTGGACAAAAGAGAGGAGAACCCCCACCCCAGTGAGGCGGATTGACACAGTGACTGCAGGAATGGGCTCGAGGGTGTCAGAGATGAGGAGGATGGCACAGGAGAGGGCAGGGGTCAGCTCAGTTGTTCACAGTGTCTTACATAGTCAGTCATAGTTAACGAGTTATAGTAAAGTCAATGGCACAACAGAACAGTAACAGCAAATACAATTCAGTCTTGTTGGTCGAGGGTCAACTGGCATTGTGAGAAAGACCACATGGCCCACAAAGCTGAAAATATTTACTATCTGGTCCTTTCCGGAAGAAATTGATGTCTTTCATCTGCATGGCTTCAGCAGAGGGAGAGTGGGAGCACCCATGGAGAATGGATTCCAGATTAAACGCTGAAGTTCAAGTCCAAGTTTTGTCAATAGTAGTCCATGTAACTTAGGGCAAGTTGCTGAACCTTCTGAGCCTCAGTTTCCCCTGCCGTTGGAGAGGAGGGGGGCCAGTGATCATCTCGCCCTCCATGACTTCGTTCAGCATTCTGGGAAGCCCCATGTGTGAAGAGCTTGGTACACGCGCTGATCCTCGACAGTGGTACTGAGAGAAAGGCGTCCCTGAAAGTCCCCAATTTGACATGATCTGCAGAGCCGCATGCTGCCTACAGTTTAGCACGTTGCCCTGATTCCAACCCCTTGGAGCGCCCACCAGTGAGGATGAGTGTGAAGCAGAGACGCATTCCCCCGAATTAGCCCTTTCTGCACATCTCAGACCTTTCGTTTTTGGGGGAATTTCCGGCTTCTGGAAGGCGGCGGGTGACAGCCTTGAGGATGAGAGCAGCTGGGCGGGGGCCAGCCGTGGTGGCCTTCCCCTGCCGAGAATGGGGCTACACTCCAGGAAAGCCACCCAGGCTGCTGACCACTCTGTTTCCTGGTGTCCCTCCAGCCATCTGGGCAGCAGAGGGCTGCTAATTGGGGCCGGAGCTCTGGCCCTGGACGTCACTGCTGATGTAGAGCAGGGAGAAGCCTGGGGAGATGCTGGCATCCCATCCCTGCAAAGCCACCGGGAGGACGCTTTCCAAGGAGCTGCCTCACACGCCTTGAGGCCTTGGGATGGGGCTACAGCTGGGCCCTGGCGCCTTCCGGCTCGCTTCTAGCAGACGTCAGGGTCTGACTTCCAGAAGGGCTGCTGTTGTGGATCCTCGAATGGTATAAAAATGCAAACTGCTGCTGTCTTGACTCAGAGCTGTGGGCTGATGTTCTCAACACAATGGCTCACATGGCTAGTGCTACCCGATAGGGTCCTGAGGCCAACCTGGAAAATGATTCATCCTGTCTCGCTCTGCCAGCACCCACTTGGTGACATGAGCGCCTTCCCCAGACAGTCTCAGCCCCACCGAGTACATATCATGCTGTTACCTGACGTCGAATCCCCCCTACGTGTTGTCATCCTATACTCTAGAAGAGGAAGCATTGCCTGGACCCTCACCAAAACATGAACCGTTGCAAATTGGACCATTGTGATCCATAGGGCTTTCAGGGACTGGTTTTCAGAAGCTGCTTGCCAGGACTTTCTTCCTCGTGCTTCCCAGTCTGCCAGTTCCACTGAAACCTGTCAAGCATCCTACCAATGTACACACCTCCACTGACAGATGGGTGGTGGCTGCACTTGGGGGCCACTGACCTGGATTCCCATATGGAAGGCAGAAGGCCAGTGCCTCATAAAACTAAAATAACTCACTCATTCCCACAGAGTCAGATGGACTCAGAGCTGACCCTTCATTGGATTTCTGAGGCTGCACATTGCTTGGGAGAAGATTACTCATCTTCCACTTTGGGAGAAGTAACGGAATTTGGGAAGCAGAGAAGCAAGGCCTTTGCGTCAGCAGCACAGACTCACAACCAGCCCTCCCAAGTGCCTCATAAAGTAGATATTCATTCTTCTCCCATTTTCCAAAAAGGCTGCAGACTCTGTGGGGCATTACACGTCTGAATAGTCCAGAGTCACACAGTCTGCACAAGGTTAATAATGCCATTGTCTTGGTGGAGGATGTTTAGGAAAAGATGTACAGTCAGGGGGAACTTGTTTTAAAAAAGCATCACGTGAAGGAGAGTTCATGGACCAGCAGGCGTGGCTTCCAGCTCCCCAGAGCTACACAACAGCCAAGCACTCCCTGCTTGGTTTTCACCTCCCCTTTGTTTTAGCAGACTTGGCATCTGGTTTTACAGTTTAACTGCAGACGTGGTTGCATCCAGGCCAATAAGGAAGCCCCCACCCTGCTGCTTAAAAGAAGTCTAACCAGAGATGGTGCTTGTAGAAGGGAGGGATGGGGAGGAGAGGTGGTGGTGGTGGTGGTGGTGGTGATGGTGCATGCAACTCTGAGCATTCGGCCCAGGGATGGTGGAGGCATTCCACATCACAGATGGCTCCTTAACTTAAAGATGATGCATTGACCTCCAGCCACCCATCCCCACGCCCCACGTGTTGACTTTGAGGCATGTCCATGCTCATTTGAGGAAGTGGTGGGGATGGGTGCTGGGCTGCCCATCTGCGTACGTTCAGGCCTCCTCTTCTCTTGCAGTATATGTTAATGTTTTCCAAATGGAGAAAGCATGACTTCGTCTCTAAGAGACAGATTCCTCCGAGAGAATGAATAGAACACTGTCTTTCTTCCTTAGCAGCTTCCTTTTCCTCAGAGACAGAGGCCAAGAGCCAGTCCATGACCTTGTTCTAACTGGGGCTCTTCCTTGAATCTTGCTTTGTGTTGTTGTTAGTGACCGCCAAGGTCATAGAGACTTGATGTATAGCAGACTGAGCCATCACTGGGCCTGCAGCACTTTGTTCATGATTGTCAATCATTAGACAATACTCTGTTATCAATGGCATAGGACCCAGCATCACAGCAGCATCCAAGACAAGACAGCCCTAGCCTAATGAGAGGTGTGAGAACAGAGCAGGTGTGATAATAAAGTAGGATAGGGTAGGGTAGGATAGGATAGGAT
>NW_006399839.1:1027018-1033182 GCF_000299155.1 Elephantulus edwardii | reverse complement strand
GATAGGATAGGATAGGATAGGATGGGATGGGATGGGACGGGACGGGACAGGATAGGATAGGACAGGACAGGGTAACCTCATATCAACTCTCAGAGTTCCCCAGGTGTCAGGCTCAGGTACATCCGTCATTGTGGCCCGCACAGAACTCTGGGTGAGCTGGATACAGCACTGGTCTTGGGATCTAGTCTCTAAAAGTGAGTCTGTTCTTGACGTTTTGGTCTGTCTTGTCTACTTAAATTTTCAAGAAGCTCTTGCTGAGGTTGGATGGTCTCCATAGTGATACAGTGTTAAAACTGTAAGGTGCCCCAGACAGAATGGACCTTGTGAATTCAGGGCACACGAGGGACCTAACCAGTCATGGAGCTCCAATCCTGAAAACTCAGCTTCCAGAAGCACCCCATCACCATTTAGCTTGGTGGACCCTTGGGAGATAGTGCTGCCCAGCCTAGAAACGTTGTATGCCATCACGTCAGTTGCAGCTCACAGTGGCCCCATGTGACAGAGTGGAACTCACCTACCCCCAAAGTTTTCTACAGGGGCAGATTGCCAGGCCTTTCTTCCGCAGAGCTGCTGAGTGAGCATGAACCACCAGCCTTTCAGTTAGCAGCCAAGCAAGTGACTGTTTGGGCCACCTGTACTTTTTTCTGGCAACCTTACCTGACCAAGTAGCAAAACCCCAGTACCTAACAGCAACTTTCTGGCCTAAATTTCTGCCCCTCCCACTTGTCAGCTCTGTGACCTGGGGCACATTACTGTGCCTCTCTGGGCCTCAGCTTCCTTACCTGATGAATGAGGATGATGATAGAACCACTTCAAAGATTTGTTTGTTAAGAGGATTAGAAGACAAGGATTAGGTAACAATTACTATTATTATCTCTAATATGGTTCCTTAGGCCCCCAGAAATGAAAGGGCACAAAAGTATGTCAATATGCTGCTGTTGTTGTTGTTGTTGTTGTTGTTGTTGTTGTTGTTGTTGTTATGTGTCGTCGAGTCACTTGCGACTCATAGTGACCCTATGTACAATAGCCCTAAACTCTGCTCTGTCCTTTGCTAATCTCACTGTCTCCGATACTCCCATCCCAATTACCCCAATGTGAATACAGTGTTTTTGTTCTGAATGATGATACTGAGGGTCACTGTAACAATGCGTGTGGTTTTTAGTACACTTAATGTGCTCCAAAGATTGACGAAAATACTGTGCAAGACTTTTTCACCATGTTGCTGTTGTTATGTGCTGTAGAGTTGCTTCATAGCAACGCCGTGTACAACAGCTCTGAACCCTGCTATATTCTGAGCCAATCTTACCGTCTCTGACACACCTACCCTCATTATCCCAGTCACTGAGTCAATCCATCTCATCCAGGGTCTTCCTCTTTTGTGCTGTCCCTTCACCCTCCCAAACATGACATCCCTCTCCAAGAATTGGTCACTTCTTGCAACATGTCCAAAGTATGTCAGATGAAGCCTCAGAATCCTTGCCTCCAAGAAGCAGCCTGCTTTCATTCTCTTTAGGACAGTCCCATTTGTTCTCCTAGCAGTCCATGGTATAGTCCATACTCTCCTTTTTCACCATATTTTATTAATATTTTTATCATTCATATTCTTTGGTTTCATGTATGTACATTATATTCCATGCAGTCCTTCATTTACATTCTATTTTGTTCATTTACATTATAGGATATTTTTTTCCTCCTTTACATTCATCCCACCAACGTCGTCTTTCATGAAAGCGTGTCAGCCAGCTACTTCTTGCCTCCTGCCCTAGTAGTCCTCTTTTAGATAGCCAATTGCTGATTTGTTCATCCCTAGCAAGTCAGTACTCTGAGGAAACAAACACAAGCAATGACATGCAAGTTAGTAGCACGCAGATCGTATGTGGTATTCTTTTTCTAGTGACCAACCGTGCAGTGCTTTCCGAGTGTCTGTGCACTTTGTATGTGCATAGACATGCATTTAACAGACATGTGGGGATGTTGTTTGTGCAGATACACGAATTATGACAGCAAGGCCATGTGGTCAGCATTCTCGTCCTTCTGTCATAGGGAAGTTAGGTAGCTCCTTTATTACAACTACAAAGCTGGCGTGTCACAGAGTCAGTACTTGAACCAAGCCTTGCCTGGGGCCAGAACTGGTGAAGCATACCATCCCTGAGCTCTTTTCTTCCTCTATGAACTGGGGCTTGTGATTTCCATCTCAGAAGGTTTCTTGAAGGTAGGACTCAACAGTCACACAGTACAGAGGTGTCAGCAGGCAGCCTCGACCCTGGTGAGTGCAGGCTCTTTGGATCATGTGACTTGGAAGGAAGCAGGTCAGAGCAGAGGCGAAGAGCCGGAGAATCAATGTTGTTAAATAACAGTCCGGCTTCCTCCTTACAGACAGTAGAGGGAAGGGAATAGAGAGGCCGTGGGAGGGCGAATAGAGGAAGAGGTGGCAAGAGGAGGAGCCCGGAGACATGTACTAATTAAGGGCTTCGTCACCAGCTCAGTGATGTGTCAGGATGACAGTCAGTCAAGCAGATAAGGGGCAATGAGTTAACATCTCCCGGGGGATGCCCAGGCCGGAGACTGGCTGGCAGACAAGAGCGCAGCAGTGAAAAGGGAGCTGCCAGAAGGGTGTTTGCATGAAATTACACTGAAGGATTTGAGCTGTCTGCCATCGTGGTGGCTTTACCCCTCCCTTGGCTAAGGCGAGGGCCAACCACCTCCTGGACTGAATCCATCTCCTTGGAACATACAAACCGATGTGGGTACAAGGGGAAATGGGTGTTTAAGGGCAGAAAGGGCAACATGGGAAAGAAATAAAGAAAGAATAGCATCCAGGACTTTTGGAATCTCAGGTTTTAAGTGGCTTAATGTAGAACAAGTACAAAGGCAATACGACGAACAAGTACAGCTGGATCCAAGTAGAGATCTGCTTCTTCTGTGCTGATTGTATTCACAGGCAGTTCCATGCCCTGGTGTCAAGGCCATTGTCAGCATCTTTAGGTTTTCATCCTGCATTTTAACAAGTACTGGAGAGAGAGAGAGACAGAGAGAGGGAAGGAGAGAGAGAGAGAGAGAAGGAGGGAGGGAGGATGGAAGGAGAGAGGGAGGGAAGGAAGGAGGGGGAGAGAGAGAGAGAGAATATATCTGTCTCAGACAGGGTTCTCCTGGAAGCCAGTCCTGAGATTAGGATTCTGTGCAAGATGTTCCTCTGGGAAGTAACCCCAGGAAGCTCTCACGGGGATGCGGAAGTGAAGAGGAAAGAGAGGCAAGGTCCATCAGTGAGCAGGTTACCGCTGTGGCCAACTGACCCTCACTTCCACTGGAATCCTTATGAGACAGTGTCGACCACATTCCACTGGGGAGCTCTGGGTCACCAGTGTCCCATCTCAGGGATAAAGGAGCAGGGACATTGATTCTCTAACTCCCACTCATCATCGGCCAGTGGTCTCCACTCCCAGACACATCTAACCCACACCACCACTGCAGGGACTGAGAGTGTTAGAGGAAGCACCAGAGCAGAAGTCTCAGGTGCTTTGAGGAAAAGGTATCGACAGGGATGGGGATAGTCAGGACCGACACCAGCACCCTTCACCCTTCACCCTTTCTCCCTGTATTTACAGCATATGCTTTGAGAGACATTCTAAGTGAACTAACATGGATCATACACTCATTCTTGGATCGAGCATTGTGGTCAAGACGATGATAATAGTGGGTACTATCAAGACAATTCCAACTCATGAAAACCCTATGGGACAGAATAGAACTTCCCCAGGGACTTTCCAAGCTGGAAGGAGCTCTGGTGGCCTAGTGGTAATTAGCTGTGCTGCCAGCTCAAGGGCCCATAGTTCTAATCCACCAGCTGCTCTGCAGGAGGAAGATGGAGAATCTCTTTCTGTGCAGTTAAACTGCGTCAGAAAACCCACTAGAGCATAAGTTGTGGGTAGTTCCCAACTCAACAGTACATAACAACCACCCCCTTTAAGGTCCTTTTTGGCATGGAGACTCTGGGGAATTTGAATCACCGACCTTTTAAGTTATCAGCAAAATGCTTAACCATTGCACCACAAGACTAGTCACCAGAGTCAGCCTTCTCTAAGTCAACGGAGTGCGGCAGTGGGGAGGGTGGTACACACTGAAAGCTGAGGTGTTGGTACCAGAGAGGGCTTGAATGCTGGCCTGGCAAAAGCAACAGACAAGTGCATTCCTGAGAATCAGTGAAACGGACTTGCTCATTCTTCACCTCTTCTCCTAATTGAGACGAATTCCTTTCCTGTGGAACAAAGAGGACCCTGTTTTGGTCCACAGCAGCCCCAAGAAAAACAGATAGAAAATATATGGCAATCACTCTCAATTGTGGGGGGAAAAATCTTTTATAATCACTCATAGACATTTTGTTTTATAACATTAATTAACAGTGATCAGTGTGATTAATTCCAATGTCAAAACAACCTCTTATTGAATATTGCCTTTACTCAGCAATTAATTTTTCCCATCTTCCTCCCTTCCTGTCCCTATTCATTTTTCAGCAAGTAAACTTGCTCCAGTTGTATATAAGGAATCACATACATAACCACCCAACCAGTTACCATCAGCTCTGACTCACGACCACCTATGTATGTCAGAGAAGAACTGTGTTCAGAGGGCTTTCAGTGGCTTTTTCAGAAGTAGATGGCCAGACCTTTCTTCCTAGGTGGTGGTTGTTGTTAGGTGCCATCAAATTGAATACAACTCATAGTGACCCTGTGAACAGTAGCTCTGCACCCTGTCCTGTCCTGTGCCATCTGACACACTTGAGTCCAGACCTGCAGTCACTGTGTCAGTCCGTGTCATTGAAGAGCTTCTCTTTCACTCACCCTCCATCTTTCCAAACATGATGTCCCTTTCCAAGGAATAGCATCTTCTAACAACATGCCCAAAATGTGTGCGTGGAAGCTTCTCCATGCTTTGGAGAAGCATTCTCCAAAAGCTGCACTTTTCCCAAGACATATCTATTTGGCAGTCCATGGGGTATTCAGTAGTCTGCTCCAGCACCACAACTCAAAGGCACCCCTCCTTCCATCATCCTTATTCATTGTCCAGCTCTGTGATGCATAGCAGGCGATTGAGAAGGCCATGACTTGAATCAGGCACACCTTAGTCTTCAAGCTGACATCATTTCTTTTTGGTGCTTTGGAGTGGTTGCTGACAGTGAACTTTTTGAATGCAGGACATCTGATTTCCTGACTGCTGTAAACTTAAACCTTTAACCTCTTCGTTAGTAGCTAACTCCATTAACTAATATTTTATATCATTTATAAATTCATACATATATATACTCACACACATATGTCTAATATGTATGCATATGTATATACATAAATGAGTGTATTCATACACATAAACATACATAAATACATTCATACATATACTTTGGGTATGTTGCAAGGAAGGACCAGTCCTTGGTAAGGGACACCATATTTGAAAGGGTGGAGGGACAGGACAAGAGAGGAGATGGATTGACTCAGTGACTGGGGTCATGGGGAGAGATGTGTCAGAGACTATGAAGTTGGCTCAAGATAGAGCAGGGTTCAGAGCTGTTATACATAGGGTCACTATAAGTAGCACACACCTCGACAGCACATAGCAACAACATGTTGTACACACACACACACACACACACACAGGCGTACACTTTTTTTTTTTTTTTAGAAACAGCTTTGAAGACTTGCTACAATTACTTACATGAGCCTGAAGGGGCCACATCTCAATAATTATGTTGATAGTGTTTGAGTTGACCCTGAATTCTACATATTCAGAAGCCATAAGGTTCCACTGAACAGTGAGAGGATCTCAATAAAGGGAGCTCTGAATCCTCTTTCCCTTGTAGCTTGGAATGTAACATCTGGACTATTTTCTCACATGGCCCTTTCGTGTTAATGTAGTCTAAAGTACTTTGGAAAGGAGCCTAAGTGAGAGCTATTATGCAATTTTCTTTTAAAGGTAGAGGAAATGACAATTGTAGAGTGAAGGGGAGGGGCTGAGGATTTGTGTCTGCCCCCCCCCCGCCCCTGCCCCTGTGCAAACGTTGGTGGGGGGACTTCACCTACGGTAATTGCAAAACAAACAGCACTAGTGGGTTCTTACAAAGCAGGGGCTGTAAGAGAGGAAGAGCAAGGTCAGCTGGGAGAAGTTGATTCTCT